>NC_141029.1:12447500-12640000 GCF_052040795.2 Danio rerio
ACATTAAAGCGCTGTTCACCAATGGTAGGAAGAACAGCCGCGGTTACAGTCTATATGTGCATAATACGTGGTTATCACAGGTTATCTGTAACAGACACAGTGGAGAAAACTCACACCTCAGGCACGTTTGTGTCAGGATCCACAAGTATCGCTTTAACAGCCAAGAGGAGAAGAAAAGTTACCTCACAAACACCGTAGTAGTGAAATAGCGGCTTGTGTGCTGTGCGCTTTAATTGTCAATTAAAGACTATCCAGCAAACTCACAAGCAGTTGAATTGTGCACAACTATCTACCTTTTCAATTAGTGTTTTTACTTGCCCTCGCCTCTTTCGCCATAGTATAACGAAAAGTGCAGTGTGATAGTGGCTTTATAATAGAAGTAGTTTTACCATGCTATTACTAGTTCAACAAACTACTAATGCCTAGTTCAGACTGCGTGATTTTAGCCCCGATTTTGGCTCGCCGACAGGTTTTGAGAAATCGCCGACAAATGCCTGAAATCACAGGCAAATCGCTGCTCGTGCATGTGAGTGACAATCACACAGTATGAACTATCAAAGACGCGATCTGAGAGAATCGCCGATGAGTCGCCGATGCCAGCGAGATATTTGGCATGTTAAATATCTGGAGCTGTCGGCGATTCAAATCATACCGTGTGAATTGAGTTTTGACTGAAAATAACATTGGCGATCGCCTACAGCCAATGAGAGAGCAGCTTTCACTTGTGTGTGCGTGTGTGTATACCTGCTGCAGGCCAGCGGGAGGCTGGGGGAGAAGTTAAAAGTGCTCTTTTTCGGTTTATTTGGACCCACGAAATGGAGGAAGAACTAGTGGAGGTTTGACAGGAATCAGAAGCAACCGTGTCTGTTTGACGTTTCATACAGAAAGAAATTAGTTTATTATCAACGTTAAGGAGAAATGGCTAATTCCCTTTAAACCTAGGTGAGCAAACATGTACATGTTCTACCCCATTAAAGGCTTCTTTCTCATTATGTAGTTAATAACAAAAGACATACTACGTGTTTTTGGCTGTGAGACATAGTTTGGACGAACTTGTCGGCGAATCTTCCTATAGTAAAGTCATGCAATGTGAAGGTCCTTGTCACAGATCAATCTTGCAGTGTAAACAAAGCAGCGACGAAACGCTAGCCCAGATAGTCATGCAGTGTGAAAACATCTGTGACACGATTACTTTGAAAAGCATGCAGTCTGAACTCGACATAAGATTACCTAAAATTTGTTTGACAAATATCTGTATATTGGAGAGGAGGTTAGTTATTTTTACTTCTTTTCTTTTCTTTGCCAAAAACATGCTCTCACATTATTAGTACTGTGTAAGCATCATCTATTTTACATAGATATAACAATAAACTGAAACTATTGCATGTTTTATGATATGCTGTAATGAATTTAAACATTTCTTATGATTTACCACGTATATGTAGACATTATATGAAACACTAGGTCATGAAAAAGTCATGGAATTTCTGTAGTAAAAATGTGTATAAACCCTGTTTTTGATTTCTGTTTTCTTATATTATATACACTGTCCATGGAGTTAGTATGACTGTATTTATAAAAGAAATCCTCCAAATATTCGTAAAATTGTATGCTGTGTGATTTGAGCCAGAGAAAAACACAGCATAACAGCCCTTAAATGTGCTTTAGATTTACTGCCAAATCCATTCAATGGCACATTTGTAAATGAAGCATAGTATTACTTAAGGCAACACTATTTTAAGGATACTCACATATTTCCCTTCACAGTTGGATATTATTTTAAATAAAGTACAGATAGCCTAAAGTACTAATGGGCCCACTGTCATACGGCTGTGTCCTTAGCGAGCACACCAGGTTAATCATGTAAAGAAAAGAAAAAAAGAAAAAAAAAAACGGAATTATTTGTCTACAGTATTACCAAACTGAAGAAACATGCAGGTGTAATAGAACATTATTTCAGAGAAATGTACTCAGAGATAAATTTAGGTGGATTTCTTTTATTAAACTTTTTTTTTTCAGATGAAATGGTCACTTTATTTTGATGGTCAGTTTGTTGAATTTAAGTTACTTTGGATCTACATGCCTACTAATTCTCATTAGATTATAAGTAGACTTAGGTTGGAGTTAGGGTTAGGGTTGAGGTTAGGATCAGTGGGTTGAGGTTAGTCAGGTAAATGTCTGTTGAAGGAGCAATATCAATAGATATTAAGCAGACTAGTGCAATTCTCAAATGGACAGTCAAAAGAAAGTGTTACTGATGAAATAACCCAAACTACGAATATAGCAGTATCAAGAGAGAAAAAAGCTAATAGAAATCAAATTAATAAATTGCATTATGAAAATATTCTAAATGCAAAACGTAAAGATGTTTAGATATCCTTATATTTGCAACAGTGTTTACTTCACAGTTTTTTCAGTTTAACAGAACCAAACACCATCTCTCTAACACAGATAATCATGGGCTTAGTGAACATTTTAGCATTTGAAAGACATTAAAGTGATGCGCTATTAAATCTAAGTAATGCAACATAGATGACCATCTTAGAAGGCAATTAAATTTGTCTCTGTGTTTAGAGGAAACCTTTGACTCAGATATTAAACTGCTTCACTTATCGGGGACAAGATGTCAGTGTATCTCTGAACACATTACAGACATTAACATGTCACAGTATTAATGTCGAATATGAAATATTCAAGAAATCCATCTGATCTAACTGGCACAGTTGAGCTATCAGCAGATGAATAAGTGATAAAACATATGCTATGTCAAGACTAGGAATATAATATATTGTAATATAATATAATATAATATAATATAATATAATATAATATAATATAATATAATATAATATAATATTCGGCTACATTCTTGATGAAAATTACAACATATTAATTTAAATTAACAATTAATACAATTTAATAAAAACAATGTAAACATACAAATGGCTGCATGATGTACTGTACATGCTGTTTACAATGATGGGTCAATATGAAATTCTCCCTATTAATAAATCAATAACAGACTTTATAAACTCCTAATTTGCTGCTTATTAATTGTTAGTAAGGTAGTAAATCACCTCAAAATGTAATTAATTGCTGAGGTTAATCTGATGTTCATGGATTTGCTTGCTAATACCTTTGATTACTGAGCTGAGTACTGTAGCGTGGTTTTATGCAAAATAATACTGTCTTTTAGTTCCATTTCTTTCCCTTAGTTCCATTGCTGGCCCCTTGACCCTTACTTTGACAGAAAGCATTTCAGTAGCAGTGCAGTGCATTTAGATCAGTGACAGTTGGATCAATAAAGTGATCTAAAGGGAAAGTCACTGGGGCCAGTATGAAGATAGCCTGTGTCATGAGAGCAACAAGGCAATTCATAGCCTTCACAAAGCAT
Organism: Danio rerio; assembly: GCF_052040795.2. Taxonomy (NCBI): domain Eukaryota; kingdom Metazoa; phylum Chordata; class Actinopteri; order Cypriniformes; family Danionidae; genus Danio; species Danio rerio. The sequence goes on from NC_141029.1 coordinate 12,450,895, forward strand.
TCAGTGTAAAGACTCTGTGACCTCATTTCCTCTTACAAGGGAGAAATGCACAGCTCTGTGATGTCACTGAAACCTTCTGAAACAATCCCTGCTGAGCACTATGCAAAAGGTAGTATGTCGCATGAGTGTAATGTGTGCTCAGTGTTCATGATGTAGTAGACAGACGCTCCCTGGATAATACACTTCTGAGAGTCTTCAGCATGTGGTATATATAACATACACTCCTATTGAATTCATTTTAACTACATGAAAAAGTCTGGTTCTCCAGTACAAATATAAAGAAAGAAAAATAACTACAGTAAAATAATCTACAGTAGTTGATATGACCATAAAGGACCCCAAATCAGAAAAAATTAGAAAACGCAAAAAAAATAAAAGAAAGAAGTGATCTCTAAATTTACTTTAAATTATATTTAATTGGAGACAATATAAACAACATTATTTAATGTGTTCCTCATAATTTATTTATTTATTTATTTTTTTTTAATTTTGGTTCTTGCAACGCATTAAAAAAAATGGAACAACATCGCTTTTACCACGTTGTAATGTAGCCATTCGTTTTAAAAGATGCCACTTAAAAGATGTTTAGGGAATGAAGACACCAAGTGATGAAGTGTTTCAGGTGTAATTCAAAACTCACCACACATTCTTCATTGGAGACAGGACAGGACTGCAGGTAGGCCAGATCCTTGTCTCTTCTTTCTGCAGCCAGAACTTTGTAATGTTTGCAGAATGTGGTTTTGCAGTCCCTTATGGAAATATGCATCAACATCCTTATGTACTTTTCAGCATTAATAGTGCCATCACAGATGTGCAAGTTACCTTTTACAAGGGTACTAACACAATTCCATACCATGACAGACCCTGGCTTTTGCACTTGTTGCTGGTAATGGTCTGGATGATATTTTCGTCTTTGGTCCGGAGCACATGGCGTCCATTTCTCCCAAAAGATATCTGAAAAACTAATTAATATAACCACAGTACACATTTCCACTATGTGATGGTCCATCCCAGAAGCCTCCGAGCCTAGATAAGTTGACATCGCTTCTGGACCCTGTAACATAGGGCTTCCTTTTGGCACAGTACCGTTTTAACTGGAATTTGTGGATGTCACTACATGTTGTTGTACTTGACGATGGTTTGCCTAAGTAGACCTGAGCTCATGTGGTGATATCGCTAACGGATGAATGAGGATTCATAATGCAGTGCTGCCTGAGGGATTGGAGATCATCGTTGTTCAGTTTAGGCTTGTGTCCTTCTCCTTTACGCACTAAAATTCCTCCATATTCCTTGAATCTTTTAATTATGTTATGCTCTGTTGAAGTTGAAATATCCAAATGTCTTCCTATCTTTCTTTGAGGAAAAGTGTTTTTAAACATTTTAATAGTTTTCTCACGTATTTGTTGGCAAACTGGCTGCTTTTGAACCAAATCATAATTACAATCCCCTGTTCACATCACCTGTTTCAAATCACATCAATATTTAACCAATTTACCCAACGTAATCTCATGGCAATTCGTAACTTTTTAATTTAGTTGCTAATTTGTATGAATGCGTACATCTTATTCGTACAATTTAGTATGATTTTCTCATCACCCAATGATGGTTGGGGTTAGGGGTGGGGTTGGGTGCCACGCCTCCTTTTTAAAATCGTACATTTTTCTATGACTGAACTTGTACGAATTCGTACGAATTAGCCACTAAACTGACAAAACGTAAAATACTTACGCTTCCTTGTGAGATCAAGCTGATTTACCTGATTACTAGCCCTATATTTTTTAGAATGTGTTGTAGGTCTGAATGACCAGAAAGGATATTTACAAATATAAAGTAAGAAAACAAACTTAAAAGTAAACAATTTAAGTTGACTAGACAAAACATGAAATACTTCATGTACATATTGTCTGCAATGAAATACAAGTCAAAATAAAATGGATTTAGAAATCAATACTTTCTTTTTTCCACACTGTCCCAACTTTTTCTGATTTGGGGTTGTAAATAATATATCATTCTTAAAATAAAATCACAGTGTGAATACTAAGCAAAACAGAAATAAATGTATCACACTTTTATTCAGATGTATGCAGGGCTTGACATTAACACCCGCCAACTTGCTAAATGCGGGTAGATTTCAGAGGTGGCGGGTAAGACTATGGCAGATTGAAAATAATTTTCCCGGATAATAATTCTTAAAAGCAGGGTTCCACAATAAGGATGGCCCAATATGCATGCAAAGGCACCTTTTAAAATTGAGAAGCAACACAAATGACAAAAATAATTGTGTTCGTGCGAGCAAAAGAAAGCAGGTAAATACTGAAAAAGAGGATAATCACTCTCTCTAACAGCTGATGTGATGCGCACGACTGTTTAAAGGTTCAGGACACCCTGGAGAACTTTTTTTTAATATTAACAGATTTGTGTGTGTTGAGCATCAGTTAAGACAATGTTAGCACCTGTCAGCTGTAATTGTGGGGAAAACTGGATAATTTTGACTTTTTGTCAGCTAATTTCAGCTTCCAGGTTTAAAATGATTTTTGGGGCGGGATCAAAATCGGCGACGTGGCGCAGAACTGCAAGTGCAATGATGACGCATCGGTTTCTAATTATTATTCATAGCGAAGTTTTCTTATCCTATGAGAAGAGCCGGCTGCTTCATTATTCATGAGACCTGCCAGACCTGCTAGAGTCAAGTCCGAGCTGTGAGACACAGACCGACAGTTCATGAAGGCTCATATGTGTTTGTTTCCATGATCCACGGGGTTTGTTGCATGTTTTCCCCCGCGATCTTGTCAGGGCCGATCATACAGCAAAGCTGTGTGTGTGTTGCTAGCATTTTTGTCGGGATAGCAGCACGAGAATTAGAGAATGGCGGACGCTGTCTTTTATCAGGAGTTCGTTCACATTCAGACACATCACTGTGCTGCTGTGTTCGCCTAAATCCTCCAGATTACCAGCAGGGCTAACGGTTAAAATAGACAGGTCAGGAGAGCTGCTGCACTGAGTCTGCTGGATACGGGGATTGAGGGAGAAGTCTTTGGTAAACATGAACACATTTATCTTTATAATGATATAAATTGTGGTTATGTGTATATGAAATAACGAATAACAAATGTATCAGGGCATTAAATTACTGTTCATTTCTTTGCATTTTAACTTTGTGAACTATAAACTCAAGCGTCTCCTCACGGTTTGTCTCATTTTGTGAGCTAACTGACAACAACAGTTGTTCGCTCCCCTTCTCCCCTGCTGGCTACGCCCACTCCTGCCCGATGCTCTCGGAGCTCCACGCCCATTAATCATGCATCTTTTGAAAAAATTCTGAAGTAGACTTTAACCGAAAGTGGGGGGTGTCATGGCCCTTTAAACCACCTGCGCGGTCTCAATTCCTTGCATGAAGCAACCTTGCCCAGAAACCCAACTGTTGTGATCGTTTCTCTTTCAAATAGACTAGACAAAAAGTGAAGAACATGCACCCACAGTCTTACTGCTTTTTTAAGAGCTCCAGATTTGTTTTTTTGTAAGCAGCAATGGTTGCTTTCACTTTAACCATTCTTTGAACAGATTATTAGTGGTGTGTTAACGTTAATCGTGTATGTGATTATTTTTTTTATTATTGCATACAGTTTTTTAACTGCTTCCTTTTGTGTCAATAATCATTTTTTACAATAACATTGCTTTAATGGGAAATTAACTTCCTATTTTATACTGGTGATCTGGGATCTTCAGACAGTACAGATTATTGTGCATATGTTTTGTTAAATAAAAAAGTATAGTATACAGCAATATTTTGCTTGTTCTGACACATTTAAAATTTGTGGCTTAGAAATAATACATTTTTATGTTTGGTGTGGTCAGAGATACATTTGGTAAATCCTTCATTTTGAGCTCTGAAAATTCATGTGATATAAAAAAGAATTGTAATACGACATGAATATGAATATGAAACCATGACCCATTTGCTCATGACTATTAAGCAAGCTCATCCACGACACACAAAAAGTTAAATGAATGAGTAAGTAATTTTAGCATGTCAAATTCATTTTTATATGCATATATGGCATGCTAAAATGACTTGATTTAGATTTTGTGTCCCCAAAAATAACATTTTGCTTGTGAAAATGCAGAGAGGCTATCACTGTTGAAAAACTACTAGCCGCAGTGGCTGTGATCAAAAAAGTTAATGTCAAGCCCTGTATGTATGATGACAAAAACAACAGAAAAAAAAAAAACATTCCTTACTACCCAAATACCCAAATTAAATCAGCTGAATATCACATTATTTCTTGCTTTATGTTTCAAAATTTCTTGATTGAAGAAAAGTCACTTTAATGTGCATTACATTTATTTTACTTGGGTATATGCATATTTTAATAAGCACTTCAGTTCATTTCTAAGAACATGTCAACCGTGGTAAAACAAATCATGGCTTATTGCTTTCATATTCATTAGTCATGCAACCCTGACTCCTGAATGTGTTTATCGTATTTGATATTTCTTTATAAACTATTAATTTTTCATGCAAGAGACATCAGGAAATGAAATTCATAAGCTTGCTACTGTCAAATCTGCTCTTACTGAGCTAAGCAATAACTTTCTTGACAGCTTAATACAGGATGCACAGTAAAATGAGGCAGTTGAAGCTTCATTTGAGATCAGATTTGAATGCAGACGCGGCATATAATAAAACCCCAATCCAGATTCACCCGTTTACAGCCCCTAATTCAAATGCTGTTCCGAGTCACACATTTCCATTCATTCTACAACAATAACGGGGCAATTATCCAGGAGCTCATCTTGGTTTAGTAATAAAAACACGCTCTAAGAGAATGGAAGCGTTAATTAAACATTATTTAACAGCCTGACAGTCCTGTGTGCTGTTTGCTGTTTCCCCGCATCACTCTCTTGTGTATTTCCTTGACCTTGTGAGGAAAATAAAAAGAAAAGCAACAAACAAAAAGGATAACGAGACGACACAAATGAGTTGCCCGGATTGTTAATTGCATGCCCGATATAGGATCCATCCTCTGATCAACAAACAAACAAGATGACTATGATAAGGCTCGGAAAGCGTGATTGGAGCTGCACAATGCGCAGATTGCAGAGAATGCTTTTGTCTGAGGGTAGCCAGGCATTTGTTTATCCCTGCATTATTCTGGCTGTGAGAGGCACTGCTGTACGTGGGTGTTTGTAAAGAGATGGTCCATAAGTCTGCAGGCGAGATATGGCGTTCTAGATCGCAGAATGTTGCAATTTTATATAACAAAGGCTTTATGCTAATGTTAACACGTGTGAAAGGAAATAAGCCTGGACGTTCGTTGCTCGCCTCATTTCTCACATACCCGACGGCCATCATCCGGGTTGTCCAGGTTCAGAGAGAGGTGATTATACTGTAGCGTGGACAGCAGGAAGAGCATGTTTTAGCTCTGTGGGATAGAAGTAGCGGGTGCAAAAAAATCGAAGCATCCGTTCCAGGGAAACAAAATGGCACAAGGGAGTGCTGTGATTGCATGGGCCTGTGAGTCACAAAGTACGATGAGGAAATCTTACGAGTGCTGTTGTCCGTGTAAATGAAATAAATAAATAAAATAGAAAGCAGGTCAGCTTATGGCAAGCCGTTCATTTTGTTAACAACAAAGTTGAATCGTTGATGTCAAGAACTGAATTGTCGCGAAAATGCTGAATGTTTGGTATCAACTGTTTTTTATTACATTCTAACCAGTAAAACAATATCATTCTTGATATCTGGGATGTGTTTTCACCATAGCTGCTGTTCAAATTCAATTGTTGATATCAATAATTGATTTCTTACCTGTTTAAGTGAAATTCCTTAATTTTTGATATCAACAATTTGATTGTTACTAGTAAAAATATCCATCCCTGATGTAAAGAATTTAACATCACTAGTTGATATGTTAATACTTAATAGCCACAATTACACATTCCACATATTAATTTTGATATATAAACATGTATTTCTGATATCAGCAATTCGCTTGTTAAGTCAAGACGTATGGAATACTGTTTCCGGTTCCAAGCCGCTACTCATCTGAATTGAGAACATATTTGTTTAGGACCACTTTTAGTCATATCACACATTAAAGTTATATCAGACACCAATATTTGAACAGTTTATAAAAAATTAATCACATTCTGTTGATACTGATATTTGGCATGGATATAAATATATATTGTGATCGTGATTTTCGAAAGTATTACATCACTTTGTAAAGGTTTATCATTACCATATGTTGAGCCTCCACATACAGTTTGAGATCAACATTATGAAGCTGCAGGCCTGGAGACCCACACTTAGGGGTGCGTTTCCCAAACAATGATGTAACTCGCAGCTGGACTATCATAGTATGATGCTTTGTTTGGGAAAAGAATGATGTAGTGACGAGTGTTTCCCTAAAACGTAGTTTCTCTGTCGCAGATCCATGGTTTGAAACACGTTAGCTATAACGTAAAATACCCATAATGATGCTCTAAACTGTGTGGTAACAATTTCTTTAGAGAAGAACCCCGTAATTTCTTTTTGCAAATTATATTGCTTTACAAGCACACAAATTTAAAATAAATCCAATATTATTTTTGGAAAAAACACGTGTTTTTTTGGAAAAAAAACAACTCGTTTTCCATATTAATTAAAATATATGTAAATGTCAAATATAGGGTATATGTTTCCTTTACAAATATTATTAAGAACATTACATATTCTATTCTAAAACATCAAATCTCTAACAAAAAGCTTACATATATTCTAATCATCTATAAATTATATAAATAAATAAATAAATAAGGCTATATATTAAGAAATTAAATATAATATTTATTATTTATTAGGAAATGGTAAAAAAATCCTACTTTAATAATAATAATCATATTAATAATAATCTAATTTACAATTCGACACATGCAAACCACTGCAAAAATGTTCTAACCAACAGGCCCATGTCATATACAGTAAAGATACAAAGTCATGGAAAAAAGTGAAGAGAGTTGGGGAGTCACGGAAGAAAGTGAAGAGCGGGGCGGGCAGTGGTGCATGTGAGGAGGGGGAATCGGTAAAATGAGGTGCCTTAAGCCCTGAGTGTAGGCGATTGTCTTTTATATAGTGGACCAGTTCAACTACATCATTAGGCTGCTGATACTTAACACTTATTAAGCCGATAAGGCGAGTCATTTCTGATAACTAAAATGACTTGTTTTATTAGTAACAATCACATTCATGTTATCAGAAATTAGCATTGTCACTAGTGACACTATTTTTGATATCAATATCTTTGCAGCCTATATGGTGAATTAATTATAGTGAAAATATAATAACAGATATCAGGAATTATATATTTTTTACTTATTGAAATGTAATTTCTGATATGAAAACTGATTGATAGATATCAAAAAATAAACTATTGAAATCAAAACGTGATTCATATCAACAATAATCAATTATTTTCATAAATTTTCCTACGGCTAAGTCTCTATTTTTAGAAGTCACCACAACTACCACCAACTATTCTGGCATATGTTTTTAAGAAGTGGATGCCCTTCCAGCTGCAACCCAGTAATAGGAAACACCCATACAGGCTCATTTACACACACACACACTCATACACTGCAGCCAATTTAGTTTATTCAATTCACCTATAGAGCATGTCTGTGGAGTGTGGTGGAAACCGGAGCACATGGAGGGAATCCACATAAACATGGGGTGAACATGCAAACTCCACACAGAAATGCCAACTGGCCCAGCCAGAACTCGAACCAGTGACCTTCTTGATGTGAGGTGACAATGCTAACAACTGAGCCACCGTGCCGCCCCAATCAGCAATTAATGATATCACAAATTTAAAAAAAAATTATATCAAGAATTGAATTGTTGATATGAAGAATTTATATCCTGAGAAGTAAAAACAGCTTCGAAACAGTGTGTGTCAGCACACATACACACACACACAAAAACAACAATTGTACTTCAGCAGAAAAAAAAAGGTATAATGTTTTAACAACAGAGAAGCCTGGGAGAGATGTGACTCAAGGACAGGAGGGGAAATAACAGAGGAACATCTAAGCTAATCAGTCTCATACATACAGGATGGCAGAATAATTCTGCATAATGATGTCAGTCACACTGAAAGGTGAGGGCATTAACACTGCAACGATCTGAAACCACTCGTAGTATGATGGTCTAGCAAGCACTGCCTCAAAGTTGCTAGAAAATGACCGTGGCTGTCTCGCTCAATAACCTTTGCATGGCTTGTGTGAGACCTTAAGATGAAATATTCAACAGTTCTTCCCTAGCTGTGACAAAACCCCTGGATTTTTTCCCCGGCTTCAAAAAGCATGCATTTCCAGTGTGTTTGTAGTCACATACTGTGGACTTCACCTGAGTGTGCGGTGAACCCGAAAGCTGTCTAAGACACATCATAAACGGACACACATGAAAGCAAGCACTCGTTTCTCGGTTTTATTACATAGTACTTCAGCATCATTCAGTTGGCAAAGTGGCGTAAAAAACATAGTTGTTTTTATCTTATCTAAATAATTCATACATACAGGGTACCTGGCACGATAAAAACATAAAACATATGTACATGTACATTACATGATTTATAAATAGTACTGATTTACAGCATGTACAATTTTTCAAAGCATGTTTTTTTTTGACTGCATGAAAAAAAAAAAACAGTAACATCATGGACTTCCTATGCGATTAGGATTCAAGAACTGAAATTAATTAAGAAGGGGCAATCTGGTGGGATTCAGAGCTTTGTTGAACAGATGTTACAAAAACACCAGTTTCTCTTCATCACTTTTGAATAGCTCTGCATAATTTTTTTTTTGTCTTTTATTTCTATGTACCAACTTGTTTTAATGCATATTTTTATTACACTGTATTTAGTAATGCGGTTACATGCTTTCAGAGAAAAAAATAAAAATAAATAAATAAACTGCAGTTCTGCTTAAATTTCTCCACTGTGGTGTTTATAATAAAATGTGTCTACATTAATACTTGTTCATAGAGTCATTTTAGTCATTTAAAACAACCTCGATTATAATTCTGTAGCTTTTTATTGATTTATTTTCACTTTAAATAAAAAAGATTTCTAAAAATATATGTTTGAGCATAATTATTAAGAATTAAGTACAGTCTACTTTCCATATGGCTATTCGTTAAATCAATAAAGCTAAGTCATTAACTCCAGTTCAACACATCTCCTTTGAAAATGAAAGGATTGTGGGAATTCAAAGAGACAGATTTTCATCTGTTCTTTTCTAACTAGCTAGACTTGCTTTCGGATTCAAGTATCTTAGTAGTTAGTGTTTTAAATAAGTAAATGAATCCTTCTCTTGAGTTTAGTCCCTTTCATCTGATGCAAGCAGGAGAAATTTAATCCTTTGCTAACAAAAACGAACTTCTGTTTTGGAGTTACCCTGAAGCAGGATTTCAATAAATCTATGTTAAATATTTGTAGGATTTAATCATATTACCAGCAATTCATCACCAAGGTTTGTAATATGTAATATGTAAATCAACTAGAAATATTAATACAGGAAAAAAAAAAAAAAAAAACGGGGAATCGCCTGCTTCTATACGTACGATTTTGGTTAAAATGAACTCCACATGCCAGGACATTTGGTCATTCTTGAATGAGTAAACCTTTTATATTTATAAACGTCTATTAACAGCAATTCAAAATAGGTAAGGACAAATAAAATTCCCCACAGAAATGCTACAGAGCAGGGTACTCCATGTCCTACAGATCATTTCAGAAAGATCTAGTCTATGCTCTCCTAACTCAAGCAGGTTACAATATGAGGGATTCGGGAAACACCCATGGATGGATTGCAGTTGGTAAGTTTTGTGCTTCTTTTCAAATATGTTAGGCAACAGCATGTACGATCTACAATTTGAACTACATAATAAACTACACAACACATTCGGTAGTCTGAACTTGACTGTGATTCTGTATTTGAGGATGACACTGTCTGTACTTAGCAAAGTAAGAAATAGAATTTGCTCGTTTTAGTTCAACTTTTGACAGTCACATTCAGTTTCACCATCACATGCTATGGGCTTTTTGATTTGCATAAAAACTACTCATATGAATGAGCATGTGTTTGTTCAATGCTGTCGTAGCACATGGTTCACTTTCCACTAGCCTTTGAAAGGCATTTCAGTGTTATATTTAAAGCAATTAATACACACTGTTGTCAGTATGATTCTCTTTTTATGCCTTCCAACATGATGAATGCCTAGGTAAGCTGTGTATACTGCATATAATGACACTTTGATTCATATCATTACTAATTGCAAACAGCGACCATCATATCTTAATATTGTCACTCTAACAATATTATGTTATGTCTAAGTACAGACTATTAGGTATATTCTTTTATATATAATTACTTCTTTCTATAAAGATGCACACCTAAACAGTGTATTGAATGATCATTCTGCCTTGGATCTGATAATATTGTGGTCTTTAAAATGAATAAAATCTGTAATAATCTTAATAAAATGTATATCAGAAATGATCAGGTAGATGAGTTATACAGTTTATTTCCTAATAAAGTGTTGTGCAGTTCTTTTCTGCAAGAACATTTCTACTGACAACATGGCACAGAAACAGCATCCTTTCCAAACTGCAAAGACGATTCTTTTGTATAATACCCATTGGCTACTTCCTATCTCAATACTCTAACTAAGGGAGTGATGCTGCAGATGTTTCTTTCACTACTGCAGTGCAAATGCATTTAGTTACAGAAAAAGCTGCAGAGCTAGAACAGAGACTGCAGGGGGATGACAGCAGGATGAGGGGTCAACATAGGCGAAAACATGGCAGGTCGTGGCAGGGCATGAAAGGTTACAGTCATTGGATGAATATTAGGGGGCGCCACCACGGGTACCTGTGGAGAGGCCACAAAAGGAGAAGCGGTGGGTGGACAGATCTCAGCTCCTAGTGAGAGTCGAGAAACAGGCACTACCTGGGGGTAAATGGGTGGCTGTGGGGGCAGGAAAGCAGCATGGTGCTGTAGTATGGTGTGACGTATTGTTATAGAGCCGGAAGGCACAGAGGGTGACAGGTGAACTGGATGGAGGACAGCAGATGACATGGGCAGATGTGGCCTGTGAAGGACAGATTTGAGCTTGGTGGGGAAAACCTGCTGGTGTAGCACCTGTCCGTGGCTCTGTATCTGCAGGAGACAGTGTCTCTCCATGCTGTCTGAGGGGGCTGTGAATGATGGAGAGTGTTGGAACAGGCTGCCGGTGGTGTGGAAGCACTCTCTGCTCAACTTCTCCTCAGCCTGAATGCCTAGGTGAAATCTCTGCGGTGGGGGTTGAAGGCTATGCTGACATGATTTGTCTTGGGTGGCTTTTTCAGTCCTCTGCAGGGCTAACTCTCTCACATCCAGCAGGCAGGCCTGAGCAGCCGCTGAATACTTGTTACAGTTCTTTAAGGGGGCTTGTGCTGCTTTTGACTCACTATTCTCTTTTGTTGGCTCCGCCAAGAGCTTTGAATCTGTCTCTAGGAGATTTGAACTGCCCTTGGTGCATGAAGCATTGATCTGAGAGGAGGAGCTCTGCTGCCCGTCGCTGCTCTCCACCACAGTGTGACCCAGGGCACTGCTAATGGAACTAAATGTCTGAGGATCAGCCGTGCAGCTCTCTCCATCATCAATACTGCATGAGTTTAGGTCTGACCTGTTTGAGCTGTCACACGTGCCTTTTAAAACAAGGCATTTCATGCTCGACTCAACTGTGGCCTTGTCCTGTTCTTCCAAAACAGAGTTGTGAACAACGGGACATTCAATTGCAAGGCATGGGGTTTGATCTTGATCCTGTGTCCGCCTTTGTCTTTTCCTGCTTGTCCCATGCTCACAACAGGTAGGTTCTGTGCATTTATCAGAAAAATCTGTCAGTGACTGACAGGAGTCACAAAACTCATGTCTGTCTCTTAGAGATTCTGAACACGGTCTTTTCAAACTCTGCCCTTCACATGCCCCATCTCTGTTAGTCACTAGTGGGTTAGGATTCTCCTCTTGCCCCCCTTCGGCTGAACCGGATTCATGAAAGTGAGATGTGTCTCGGTTACGGGGATACTGTTCTATAGACGTAAGCTCCCCTGCAGTTGGATTGTCAGGCTTTTCCCTGCTGTTCCCAAGCACCTTTTCACCATCGGCACAGAACTCATCAGAGAGAATGATGCAGCCCGCTGAGCAGTTTACGTTGGCTGCTGCCTCCTGCCTTCTGCTTCCCACCCCTTCCTCAACTACGGTAGCTGTGCTGCTATCCTCAGCCTGATTTTGAGCTGATTGCTTTGACTTCTCTAATGGATGCACTTGCTGTGAAGTGGTGCCTCTAAATTGGCTATCAAGTCCTTTCACACACTCAGGTCGTCTGTGGAATTTCTTAGATTTCAACATACTGCTCTCTGTCTCCCAGTGTCTGTCTCTCCTCCTCTTCCGCCTTCTGCGTTTTCTTTTAGCATGGCTCCTGTAATGACGTTGATTCCTTTTCCGCAATTTCTTTTCCACTCTCTTGCTTGCATGAATCCAATCTTTGGAATGTCTACACTTGTCATGTGTTTTCAACCTGACACAACTCTCTGTGTCACTTGAATACTGATAACACTTTCTGACCTTGCCTTCTGCTCCTTGGCTGGGACTGTTTCTGGGGGTGGCTGTAGATTCCTCGATGTGCTTGTCAGAGTGGCAGGATTTGAAACCTGAGCAGACAGATAATTCCTCATCAGTTTTGGGCTCAGTCATCTCCTGGGTGTCGGCAGACCTTCTAATCCGTGTCCTCTTGAAGTCAAAATGGAGGGGGTTGCAACTAAAAGACAGGGATGGCTCTGTCCTTGTAAAGGACACCATCTCAGAGGGCCACTGGAAGATGGTGTTTCCGTCCCTGCTTAAAACAGAGAAAAAAGGCTGGCTGGGTTTTGTGAAAGCATAAGGTGACTTTGCAGGTGCTTCCTCAACTTTCTCTTCTCTTTGAGAAGAATCATTCTTAGGTGGCTCATCTGAGAAAATCTTTTCGGGAGGCTCACTGATGGCCAAGCACCCCTTCTCTGTAACACCACTACCCTCTTCTGTCACATCCTCAGAGGTCTCAGATTTACTTTCAGCACTGCTGCTTTTTAAGCTCTCAACAGAGTCTTCAGATTCAAGAACAATATCAGCACTGTTCAAACAAAAAGGGGAAGTGTTTAACGGGGACATGGCAGGACTAGGAACATTCTCTGAGTAAACAAGCAAAGCACACAAATCTGTTGCCGTTGACGAAGGGCTTTCCCCTGCCACAGGGATATCTGATGACCCCTGACTTTCGGTGCTGTCACTTTTTTGGAAATGCTCGCTCTGCTGTGTGCCAGTGCTGTAAATTGCCTCCTCGCATTTTAGTACTTTTTCCTCCATGGGGGACCCAGGGAGGTCAAGCTCAACAGGGGGTGTTCTGAGTCTTTGTCTGCGGCTTCGCTCCATCGACCCCTCCTCCGTGCTCTCACAGAAAACCGCTGCTGATGACTCAAGCTTAACAGTTGCTTTCTTTGGAAAGGAAAAAGAGAATGCAATTTTGCGTCTGAAAGTTTGCTTTTTGGCCCTCCCATTGTATGACCAGGGTGACTGTTTACTAGCTATGCCACAACTGCTGGAATGGATCTGACCCCCCGAATCTTGAGCCATGCAGTTTTGGTTCTCTTCTTGGGCATCATCATCACAGTAGGACTCCCTGAAAGAACCTTCCACTGCCACTGTGGTAGACTTAAACATAGGACCACTTCCTGGGGCACTGCATCAGAAAGGAGAGGAACAAAAGAAACAAAATATAAGAGCCAGGTTCATTTACACTCATCTAACAGAAAAATGAGGTGACAATTAGATCTGGACTCCCTAGGGAAACCTGAGGATTGCATAGTACAACACAAAAATACTTTTCAATTAAATCACATGCTGCATTGATGTTTTAATTTGCACGTATTTAACAACAAACTAGTCTGCTTTATTTTAGACCATATTATATATATGCATACCTTGGTAAACTGTATATAAATATATATAAATATATATATATATATATATATATATATATATATATATATATATATATATATATGTATAAAAAAATAAAAATAAACAAAACATCCCCCACCATTGCACTTCTCTGCGTTGTTCAGCAAGCTCATGTAGGCGTCTGAGAGCTCTCTCCTGTTTCCTCTCATTCTTCCTGGATTTGGAGGCCACATTGCGGGCAAACTCTCTCTGCTTCAGTTCCTTCAGTCTCTGGGGAGGGACAAAGAATATCTCATTCATTCACCTATCTCAACATGTCAACCATGCCAAAGCAACAAAAGCGATTCGAAAAATAATCCCCTTCAACACCATGAATCTTTTATTCCATGCTTTAACAACCTTTCATTATCGAGACTGGGTATCACAGTGCGCTATACACAGCAAAAAAAGATTACAAATCTCTTCAAGAGAGGAGGAAGGCAATTAAGGTGTTTGCACACCAATGTTATGTTTCATCAAATCCATTTTCTGCGCAAATGAAAAGAAGCTAAGGATGAGGTTGCTAAACTCCATGAAATTGTCCTATTTATTTGAGATAAAACTCAGTGATGCTAATTTGCATTTGTTTCCAGGTCTAAAAGGCATTGTGCTTTGAATGTAAGATGGATGGAAGCCATCACGAATGTCCGATTCTTGGGCCATAAACGCATCTCATCGATCAGGATTTTGTCTGTGCACACATAACGTGGCCACAGTAAGTCCGTTAGATAATCGAAATTAAGTTCCATTAATAATTCACAAGGATATGATATTTATGGGTGTTTAAAAACTACACTCCTTTTGAAAGCACCAGACGTCTCCAAGCAACAACCAGCTCTAGAACAGTTATCACATCCAATTAATCCTGAAAGCTTTCATTTAATTATCCATTAATACTTGATGCTTAGCTTTAAGACAGCAGACAAGCTCTTCTGAAAAGCATTTTTATTGCACTACAGGCTACATGTTGTACTTTGGCGAGGTAGACTTTATGCAAGCGAAAGCTGGTTTTTCCAGGCAGCCAAGAAGAGTCATCTGGCCCAACATTACGCATTCCACTCAGGTTGCACAGTTATACACAGTTCAGTGGCGCTGTAACCTCTCTTATTTGAGAAGGCTTCAGTGATTGCATTTACCGTGGCTGGGGCTCATAGTCAGGGGAACGCAAGGCGGTCACATCAGATATAATTTTGTCATGTTAAAGGGCCGCTCAGTGTGGAGTGGGCACATCAGGGTAACTAGTTTGATCCCATCAGGATAGGGTCTCTTTGTGCACCTGGCCTCTATCCTTCAGCACATATCTTGTCGCTCTCTGCTGGCACAGTATGGGCAAACTCAGGCCTGATCTGCTGCGCTGGTTCACTGTCAGCCAGCCTTGCAAAAATAGCAAACAGGTTGGCGTGGGCTATATTTATTTGACTCTCAGGTGCATTGCTTGGAGGAGCTGTTCTTCATTGATTGTTAATGCATTTGGCGAGAGAAGCCCTGGAATGAGCCGTTAATGCATGTAGCCTGTATTTCACATGACTGGATGTGGTTACATCATTTATAGTAGGATGCAGCCCTGATGTGAAAGAGCTGTACGGCAAATACCCAGTGAAATCCTTTCATGTACAGTGGGGGCAGAAATGACTGACAGGCCACTTGAGAGTGAATGAAAATTTTAACACTGTAATTTTTTGACCGGACATGTATTCTTAATTAAAAGCAACACTGAGACCAGTCAGAGGGAGACGGCTTGGCAGTGATGATTCACACACTGACAGAAACACCAGGCTTTTCTGTAGCTCTGAGCTTTCTGTGGGGCCGTGGGTCTCCCGTACTCCATTATATTCTCGGCAGACATGCCCTGCCAGCTCCCGGGGGTTGCTGGGAAATTGTGCTATTCATCCATCAACCCCGTTTGTTAAGACGCTGAATGGTTGGAGTGTGTTCTTTTTGTAGAATAGTTTGAACTGTGCTGATAGGAGGCCGTGTGACAAACGCATCTGAATGACACGAAACGGCAAGTACAGCACCCGTATCAGACAGCAAAGGGGAGTGGCTTTTTCTCTTCATAATCCGTTCATTTCACTTCTTTTGTGGTGTTCAATAGCAAGGTCATGGGTGGAGGGTTTGTAGATGGTGTTCAGTCAATAGTTCAGTGAGCCCTGTTATTGACAGCGCAGCGGGCCCTGGAGACTCCATGCATTTAGTTTCTGAGTGAGTCAGAGCATAGGGGTCAGGGCCGATATCAAACAGCAGGACAAGTGGTAGAATTAAAGCTTTAACTTGCTATTAAAGGTTACACTGCTATTTTTGGATGCTGCTGGTTCTTAAATCAACATACACTGAGTCTGAAAAAGCACTCAAGTTACAATATGTTTGTTTGCTGCAGAATATATCGGAATTTAAGAGTTCTATCTATCTATCTATCTATCTATCTATCTATCTATCTATCTATCTATCTATCTATCTATCTATCTATCTATCTGTCTGTCTGTCTGTCTGTCTGTCTGTCTGTCTGTCTGTCTGTCTGTCTGTCTGTCTGTCTGTCTGTCTGTCTGTCTATCTATCATTTTCAAACATTATTGGGTGTAGATATGTCTGGATAATGTTCTAAAAAAAATGTTGTTTGAACCACTGAACAAACCAACCCAGGCTCATTCTGAAAATGTAGTCCCATGGACATTTCTGGAGACTGCGAATTATGTAGCCGGAGGTACGTATGACTGCATTTTATTTTTTAAGCGAACACTACGGGGGCGGTATGACGCCTTTTTTTTTGCGCTTACTGGTTAACCGCCTACCTCCATGTGGAGGGCTTTCCCACTGCAACCATTTTCACGAGTTAGCTCGTCGTGTATGTCGGCAGAGTTGAGACGCAGAAAGGAGCTGACCATGATAACAACTGGGTTCGAGTCTGGGGAAGAGTGGTTCCAGAAATCAGGTAAGACAAAAAACAGAATCCAAAAAATAAAAAGAACAAGTTCAAAACAGGGTGCGAATGTGGTAAAATCCAAAAATGTGGTAAAAATCAGACAAGGGCTTTACTTTTTCTGGACGGCTTTTGTAAATTGTTGGTTGGGTTTAGGGAAGGAGGTAGGTGGGTCAGTCGATTGGCCAGTCGTCCAGTCAATTATTTAGTCAGTCAGACAAATGACAATCGACAGCAGCCTCTGGTGGGTTTACGCGAGAACAGCGCGGGCGCAAACGGTTCTTGCGAGAGACGTTTGAGATACAAAAAACCTCTCGTGGTTTTGCGAAAAACAAAAACTGCAAAAATACCTCCCTGTATTTCGCGGTCTCCAGAAACGTCCACAGGACTACGTTTTCAGAATGAGCCTGGGTTGCAACCAACATAACTTCATCTGAAACGTTTAGTATTATTTATTTCTATTTTAATGTAATAATATTGGTTAGGGCTGCTCAATATATTGTTATAGCATCGATATCGTAATGTGTGCATCTGCAATTGGATGAACATGTCGCAGAATCAATAATGTTGATTTGGGATTATATTTGACCAGGAGCCATGATATAGAACATAGAGTCATTGGAGATTTTTACCATAATGGAGCACCTGTTTATCATTTACATGTTTTAAGGCCTGTATGACTGTATGAGCATACTAAGAGAGTTTAAAGCATTCAGGCACAAAGAACTGTATCATTTGAAAAATGTTATATATTTTATGAAAAATATTTTATATTTAATTATATTATTTATGCTATGTAATGATATTTTACATTTGATTACTCAATTTCTGTACCTGAATCTTTAACAAATAGAGGTATTTAAGTCATTTGGTGAAATTGTAATCGTATCTCAATATATATCGCAGTAAAAAAAAAAAAAATCCAATATTGTGCAGCCCTAATATTGATTTTTAAATACAACGATCCATGTCTTATTATTTGCTGTTTCAGTTAATGTGTGATATTATAATACTAATATATAGTTAATATAAAACTCTAGAGATTATATATCAGTAAACTATGACTATAATAAATAATTTTAACATGAAATGTAATGTTATGACATGTTACTTATGCATGTAATGTAATGTCAATTTGTTATGTAAAACCATTTTTTTTTCTATAGTGCTTACTACTATATTACAGTTTGTAATATGTAACTCTGCTGCTAATTTTAATCAGTTTTGTAAATACAGTTTTTCTCAGTCACTTTGGTACATTTCTCAGATCAGAATTGAAATCTGCAAACAAGTATCTGCATTTCTCAAAACAAAATGTACAAATAGTAAAATACCCTGGATTCCCTTAAAGTCAGTCTCTTGCACAAAATCCCCAGTTATTACTATGGGTTCTTACTAACAATACTTGTCTCTCAAAAATAAACATTTGTATCAATGAACATGTCAGTGCCATCAGAATGACAAATCTTTGTGTCATTGTTTACGGATAAGACAGTCAAAAGGCTTAGTCATGTTGTGAATATAATAGTGTACTCTTGAGGGGTGTTCTGATGTAAACTATGGCTACAGTTTTAATGACAAATATTTTAAACTGAAGGTTACACCTCATGTGAAAGTTTGCTATCAAGAGACTGGACAAGATTCACATCTATGCTTTTTATGTTTGTACTGTAATTTGTTGACAGACCATGTCATTGTGATACAGAAAGGAAAAGACAACACTGCATAGCACAAAAAAAAGAAATAATAAAATAAATAAAATAAATGTGAACATAGGACAGTCCCTGTAGGGAAAGCTGTACATGGAGTGGTGTAGGAATTACAGTGCAGACTGTTCCTGTCTGTTGGACCACAGATTCTCATTTACATCACAACACTTGTTCTTCCATTGTAACATTGTGTTGTTGTATTTTTCTCCCAATTTCTGTTTAATGCAAAGAAGTTTTTTTCAACACATTTCTAAACATAATAGATTTAATAACTTATTTCTTTGCCATGATGACAGTACATAATATTTTACTACATATTTTTTAAGATACTAGCATTCAGCTAAAGTAAAATTTAAAGATTTAACTAGGATAATCAGGCAAGTTAGGGTAATAAGGCAAATAAAAAAATAAAAAACCTTGAGTACTTTTTTGACATTTTTACAGATTTGTGTGTGCTGAGAATCATTTAAGACAACAGTAGCCCATGTTAGCTTTAATATTAGAAAAAAACTGGATAATTTTGAGCTTTTGTCAGCTAATTTTACCTTTCAGGTTTAAAATAGTTTTGTGGCGGGATCAAAATCGGTGACTTAGTGCTCGTCTGCCTGTCCAGAGCGTCAGTTTCTCATTATTATTCTTATCCTATGAGAAGACCCTGTTTCTTAATTATTCAAGCACGGTAACAATTTACAATAACTATTCGTTATAACTAGTTAATAGTCCATTAATAAACTGTTAGTTAATGTGTTATAAATGACTTGTTAAATAAAAGTTAATAGTTTGTTAATTATTTATAACTGTGCCTTATAGATGGCCAAAAGATAACTTACAAGCTGTTAGTTAACAAGTTATAAATGACCTTTTAACTGTATTTGAACGATTTCTAACTATACCTAACACATTTGTAATAGATCATGAACAAGCTGTTAGTAGATTACTTGTTAAGACTTGTTAAGTATCAGTTCATAGTTTATGCATGTTATTCAGACGTTATTCTAAAGTTGCAACTATTATTAATTTATTAACTGTTAGTAAATTAGAAAGATTTGCAACTAGAATAACATCCAAATATCATACATAAACTATTAACTGATATTTAACTATTATATTAACTTACACTTTACAGCTCAGTTGTTCATAGTTTGTTAACCATCTACTAATACCAGTGAAATTTTATAGAACTTTTCTAATAAATTTTATTTATTTTGTTTTCATGTTTAGCACAAAAAGTGCCCAAACCTCATGGGTTTGTATTTTGTTGTATACTGCTGTTCTGCCAGGTGATGGCTCAGTATGTGTGTTTCTATACATTAAACACAATGTTCAACGGTTTTTGCAACTCACTTGAAAGAGTTTAGGAGCAAAATTAAACAACCCTCACCACACACCAGCTATTGGTGGAGTGGAGAGACAGTGATAGAGCCAATTCAGTGGATGGGGATGATCGGGAGGCCATGATCGTAAGGCCTGAAAGAGGGATTTTTCCAGGACACCGGGGTTATACCCTAGCTCTTTTCACGAGAAGTGCCATGGGATTTTTATTGACCACAGAGAGTCAGGACTTCGGTTTAACGTCTCATCCGAAAGACGGCGCCCACTGACAGTGAAGTGTCCCCTTCACTTTTACTGGGGCATTAGGACTCACGCAGACCACAGGTTGAGCGCCCCCTGCTGGCCTCACTAACACCACTTCCAACAGCAACCTAGTTTTCCCAAGTGGTCCCCCATCCAGGTACTGACCAGGCTCGACCCTGCTTAGCTTCAGTGAGTAACCAGTCTTGGGCTGCAGGGTGATATGGCTGTGAATAATAGGGCTGTTAATAAATGAAGAATAGTCGCAACTTTAGAATAACGTCCCAGTAACATATATAAACTATTAAGTGATATTTAACAACGCTTTAGTAAGTAATTTACCAACAGCTTGTTCATGATCTATTACTAATGTATTAGGTGTAGTTATAAATCATTAAAATACAGTTTACAAGTCATTTTTTAACTAGTTAACTAACAGCTTGTAAGTTATCTATTGGCTAACTATAAGGCACAGTTCAATAATATTATATAATAATTAACAAACTATTAACTTTTATTTAACAAGTCATTTATAACTCAATAACTAACGGTTTATTAATGATCTATTAACTAGTCATAACGGATATTTATTTTAAAGTGTTACCGACAGCACTTGCTTTTAGAAGACAGACCTGCCAAGTTGTGAGACTGCAGCTGCATAAGGCACATAGTATTTAGTTGTTCATGAGGTGTTATTCCTCCTTTACTTTGTTAAACATTATATATATATATATATATATATATATATATATATATATATATATATATATATATATATATAATGTTTATATATAATGTTTTTATATATATATATATATATATATATATATATATATATATATATAATGTTTATATATATATATATATATATATATATATATATATATATATATATATATATATATATATATATATAAACATTATATATAAACATTATATATAAACATTATATATATATATATATATATATATATATATATATATATATATATATATATATATATATATATATATATATATATAGTAACTGGCTCCTTATAGTTGGTGCTAATAGCCTAGAGTACATATACTGTAGCGGTATTATGCTTCAAGCATCCCAAGGTTGAGTCCCACCTTGTGGACCTTTCCACAAGAGAGACAGCATCAGCTTAGAAAGATTTATCCATCCATCTTTGCACCTTTTTCGGAATTTAACTGCAGAATGATGCTCTTTTTTCATTTTGCTCCATGGATCTGATTACTCATGAGACTTTAAAGCTATTCTCAGCAAAAGTTCATGCATGTTAGGTTTATGGCTTAATAATAAATTTGCAGTGCTTATGAACAGGTCAACAAAACTAGCACCCCAACTTGTTTACGCAGCATGCTGCTGAGAAAGAGATTTAACATCACCCTGAGAAAAGGGGATAAGCAACAGAAACAAACAACAACAAAGCACCAGGACTTCAAATTGTCCTGCCTGCTTCTGATCTATGGCCTGCTAAATTAAAACGCTATAAGACCACCACCTCTCAGTCGAAGGGGAAGCAATTTGTCTTGTGCTGCACATGTGCACTCCAAAAAACATTTGTTGTCATCTTCTAAAACACTCTATTATTGCCATGCATTGCATCAAGGGGCAGACAACAGGCCCATTACCTGCTTGTGAGCGTGGTCATACGAGTTGATGTGGTTGTCAAACTCTTGATGCTTGTAATACTGTTTGTCACACAGCTCACAGTAGAAGTTGGCCTTGAGGTCCTCCAGGGCTTTGGCCAAGGTTTTTTCCTTCTCAGCATAATCCTGTGAAAGCAAACAGAATAATCCATCAAGATTAAAGTTTTCAACTTTCTTAATGTTTTATGAAAGCACACAGTTTAGAGTGACCCGTCATTAAAAAGGCCTTTCAATTAATTTTAGATTGTACACATACCTTAAGGAGGAATAGTCAATTGTTTTCCTCAGAACATACTAGATATCCTAGGGTTCAATGCTAAGGATTTTTTGTACTGGTTCGATTGAAAAAAAAAAAAAAACAAAAAAAAAAAACTGTGATTTCTCAGCCATATATTTTAAATAATGTGTCAAAAGCCAAACATAATTGTATACATTCACTTTTTATTCAGCAGAACCTTTCTTTAAATACAACTGATAATTCAAAAAATTACATTGTGATGTAAATACATTAAAAAAAAGAATAAACATTTCTTATACAGCCTAATTTCAGTTGTCAAGTTTTGTAAAAATATATTGAATTAATCAACTTGTTTAAAAAAATAAAAAACTTTGACTAGAATTATGCATTATAGGCTTACATTATAAAGATAAATAACAGATGAACTGAGACTGCAGTCTGATCCTGAAGCAGATCGATGTTGATCTTTCATTCGAGGTGTCAGTGCATAAATGAACAAAACAATTAGCGTAATACAAAATATTATAAGATTGAAATATGGAAAAAATGATCAGATAGCAATTTCTGTTAATTTTCCCAACGGATAAAGAGAACTATATTTCATCTTTCACTTTTGTATTCGTCATGAAACGCACATTTGCTGGTAGGAATGACATCCCACTTTACACTCTCAGAAAAAGGTACAAAGTGGTACAAATAATGCTCCTTAAGGAAGTTTAGTACTTTTGTTTTTTACCTCATATGGTACAGAAAAGACCTCTTATAATACTGTTCTGTACCTTTTATGGTACAATTAAATTGGAGATACACAATTGTTCTCATATAAAAGGTACATAAGTACAACTCCTTTACTACAATATCAATGAAAATAAATATTACTGGAAAGGCAAAGTGATTTCATGAATAATTTCCATATTAAAACATGAAACTTCATTTTAAAGCATATGTTTAAAGAAACTTCTATAAGTCCTATAATACAAAAATGTATCTTTTGATTTTTGTTTTAATATTATTATTTTTTTAATCTTTATTTTAAATTAGAACATGTGTATTCACACAAAAAGAAATGTTTTTCCAAACTAAAACTTTGTTTAATAAATGTATTTGATGTTTTTATATTTAATGAAAATAAATTGACACATTTTGGTTGAAGCAAAATGCCTTTGAATGGTTCTTGAAGGAACACATTTGACACTGTTAAGGTACAAAGTGTCATCATCTCACTGTAGTGGTACACTCATGGATCAGATTTGTACCTTTGATGAGGGTACGATATTGTATTTGCAGATTTTGAAACCAATGGTCCATTTTGGTTTCCCATGGTACAAACTGCAGTGGTACATATTACTTTTTTTTTTTTTACTATTTTTTCTGATATTGTACTCATACGTTCTTCATATAGCCATATATGCTTTTACAAAATCATAATACACTGTGATATAGCCTGTTTCGTTAGTTTGTTGTATCATTTTGCTTTCTCACTACAACTGATCCATTCTAGAGCTCGTTTCAATCGAGCCGAGACTACCTCATTCAGGTGATCTCGGACTGATTGATTTGGCGTTGATCCTAGCACAATTGTGGTATTCACATATGTCAAACAAACCATGTTAACTGGGAAAACGAGACAGGTTCCGAAACAAACATCTTGGTGTGAAAGCATCCTATTTGCATGTTATTGACAAACAGTTGCAGCCAAATTAAAGTTTAGTGACAAGGCAGCACTGGCACAGTCAGGCTAGTAAAGATCTTTTCTACTGTCCTGAGCGTCTCGCACGCTGGCCCTGGGCCATCGGGCAGTCCTTATTTTAAAGCCCTGGTTCCTGTCATATTTCCCAGTGCTGGGTTGCAGCTGGAATGGCATCCACTGAATAGAGACTAAGCCAACAAAAAATAAATGAATGAATGTTTCTGTCACAATGATATCTATTCTTTATTTGTGAGGATGAATATTTGTGCTGCTCTCCTCTGAAAACGATGCTCATAAAATCTCGGCTCCCATGATGCCATGCTCATTTTCTTCCTCATCTTTAAAACTCTTTATTAAATATTGATTTACAACAAATCTTAGAAGGGAATACTTTCACCGGGGGCAGATTGTATCTCAAGTCTAATTCTACGCAGTGGATGTATGGGAACTTGCAGATTTAAAAACAAGACTTGAAAAAATAGCTATTCCCAAAAGGTCTCCAATACAAATGACCACAGGGAAGTGGAAAACCACTTCCATTTTAATTGGAATCGGCTCACTGTAAAATCCATCGCAGAGTCAAACGTGAGCCTGTCAGTTCTGTGAAAAACAGCTCGCAGATGAGGACTAGTAAATCAGCCAAGGATGATTAAGTCAACTATCAAACTTGTCAAGCAGAATGAGATGGCCAATAAATGATATACGATTGTTATCATCAGTCAAGAGCCGACAAACACATGTCTGGTGCTATTACTGACATGATCGTGAGCGTTTCACAACTGCATCAAAGCCATTAGACTGAGAGACGGGGAAGCCCGGCCCATTCAAATGATCCGATGCCTCGTGAAAATAGTCTGTCTCTCACTCATCTTAGGTGAGAATACGCTGCCACTAAACACGTGGCTGTGATATGCAAAAATAATAACATCCCTCTCACCCGTTCCCACTGTGAGGCTGCATGAAACAATTGGCGTGTAATTGTATTTAATAAGTGGCTAGCTTACAGGTAATGAAAACTGAATCGCTTGATTAGCTGGGAGTGCTAGGAAAAGTGACCCTCATTTTCTTTAGCTCAACAGCACTGAAAGGTTAGACCAAAATCGCTTGCTCTCTATCAGGGAATGGTTACTCCTTTCCGTAAATGCTAGGACTGCTGTGTAGCAAGCTCTAGTTTTAAAAGACTTATTAGCAGCCCTGGATCTCAAGATAAACAACAGAGTCGGGGGAGTTTTCACATAAAAAAAACAACAACAAACAATCCAAGTTGGTTTTTGCAACTTACTTAAAAGAGTTTGGGAGCAAAATTAAACAACAGAACTAATATGTGGAAAGAAGAAGCCCACAAAACAGCAAATGATGTGGTGTGAAGCTGTGAACTCATTTACACAGCAGATAGATCTAATCACTGCATGGGGGAAAGCAGCCACTTAACAACAACTTTGTGTCAAGCTGAGAAATCGCCCATACCTCTCTGTTCCTTTCTGGATTTTAGAAGCGAATGGGGTTGCTCTCAAGGGCATGTGACCATAGGCAAAGGCAAGGGTAATAAAAAGTGAATAATAATAAAAATTCATGATCTTTAGTGGTACTTTCTAAGGCAATGATTACTATTACTGTTCCTCATACTTAGCACTTCAAACAACACTTAGGATTAAATTACTGCTCATAATGCATCTCCAACTGTTTCCAAGAGAGTAACTGTAATACCTGAAATCAGTTGTAATAAGCGTTGTGCTACAGTTTTTTTTAGAGATATGATTCAAAATGAAAACTTTAAATTCAACAGCCTTCTGTTCTTCTAAAATGAGCCTCCTATGTTTATGTTCACTTATTTCACATTAAAGACGATGAATACAGTGTAAAAAATAAATATTGAATGGGTCATGTTTTTTTTTTCCCTGGGAGTAATATTTCTAAAGAAGCTGTTGACATGGAATTAAACAAGATTTTGGTAAAAACCCAAACAATACAAACATAAAAATAAATAAAAATTTAAAGTAGATAAATTTGTTGTGTGATAAGAGTGAAATGACAAAAATAGAAAGTTCTGAACTACTCAGATGTAATTAATACTTTATATAAAAGGTTTGTTTTGGTGATGGAAGCTTAAAGAGACTTCAACAGAGTGTAAAAATCTTGATGGTTTTCTGTGTCTCATCTAACAAATCTAAACTTTTTTTGTATTTTCTATTTGATTTAAGTCAGGTGATTGGCTAGGCCATTCTTCAGCTTGATTTTCTTTCTTTAAAACTAATTGAGAGTTTCATTGGCTGTGTTTTGGATCATTGTCTTGCTAAAATCTCGGCCCTGGTTTTATTTTCAGTTCACACCTACATTAACAGGATGATGAAGCAGCTAATATTATTGTACAAAGGACAGAGGGTTGCTGAACAGCTACGAATAGATTTTACCTGCTGTCTGGACATTCACTGCTGTTCTACACCTTCCGTTCTTCATGTGTTCAATACTTTTTTTATGAGTCATTTTTATTTTATTACACAAAACCTCATTTGTAATCTAATTAGTTTAGTTGTCTTTGCAAAAATGGATTTATTCGGCTGTTACAAACATCTGGTAAAAATATCAAGTCAACTGCACCTTTAAAAATATGTTTTCTGAGAAAAATTGTGATGTGTTCAATACTTTTTTTTCTCGCTGTATAACGTATTATATGTCTTAAAATTACTGAACCTACACATAGAAACCTGTGAAAAAAAGCAAAATTTTGAAGAACATTTCATATAGGAACTAAAGGTTTTTGCATCTGAACTCTTCAAATGCTTGTCTGTGAAACATTAAATTGGGTAGAAAAAATATCATAAACTATAAACCAGAGAACTTGCTAGAGATTTGGTACTGGGCTCTTGAGCTAGAGATTTGGTGCTGGGCTCTTGAGCTAGTAAACAGAATACCCTATTTCCAAATATGCTGTAAATAAATTTCAAACTTTCTTGTAATCCATGAAGCCTATTTCTTATAATACATGAAGTTTTGGACTAACATTTGTTTATACAATATAGTTTATAAAATATATTACAACATTTTTTTTTCTGATTTGATTCCTTCTGTTTGTGTACTGTAGGCCATGCAAGAAAATCAGCAATCAACATTGTTGCCTGTAGTGGGATTCCTGGGTAAGTGATTGCAGTGCATTCTAAAATCAGTGTAAACACACATTTTCATAGTACATTTGCTTCCTTGCATGCCCCAAGCAAAACAAATGAAACTCCAGCCTTAGACCAACATCATCAGTGATGATATTTTCCATTCAGAGGTCAAAGAAGTTTGAAATACTAAAGATCCCCAATGATTTATTTCTTTTCTTTCACTTTTCTAACATTAAACGAATGCTTAGTGGGAAAAACAAATTACTCAAAAAAGGCAGAGAAAGACAGCAAAGAGCCATTAATTACAGGCCCGTATCCAGGGGGGTTAGAAAGACAAAGATCCAAAATTTGTTCCATAAATGAGTTCATTTGTCCTATTTTGACTGCTATGCCATCATGAATTGTGAAAAGAACCCTTTGAAAAAGGCTTTAAGATCGAGTGGAACCCTTTGTTGACTGTTATGACTTTAGCTAATCAGTTTTGGCCAATGCAAACAATTATTTTTCAGTCCAACATCCAGCTGTGCAATCTGAAGTCATCTTTCGCAACTGTATTGTTTTTAAATAGAAAAGCATTTCAAGTCATTTTTATTCTAAATCTGGGACCTTTTTGCATCAAAAAATGACCAATAAAATGCTGTGAAGCACCAAAAGTGGCCCAAATTACAATTATTTTGAATACTAATTCGGCTATCGTTGTTATCCATGCATTTTCAAACATTAGTATTATGTTTTAATTTTTAATTATTTAAATGGCCAAAATTGTTGGCAAGTTTGTTATTTACCTAATAAATGAAACAGGCTACATTTTTACATTTAAAACTTTAACAGATTGCTATTTTTTTCTAATAATATGATGTAATAAATTTGTGTTTTTAAAGTAAGTATTTATTCATATTTCTTTTTTTCTAAATCTTCAGGAAATATTTTTGGTATATCAAAAAGTGTGGTTAGGATGACCATCAGACAAGCTAATCCAACTAAAATAGTGCTTAAAATGTCTCTAAAATGCAGTATTTCAATCTCATAATAAAAAAGAAAATGGCAAAAAAATGCAAAATGGTCCACTTTTTGAGAAAAAAAGAACCATCCTTTATACCAGGCTGGCTACGGGCCAGAATTACCTCACCATCACAACCTAATGGTAGTTCAAAGAACTCAGAAAAGCAGAAGAAGACTTTTTCAAAACTTTTGAAACTACCCATTTTGCCTAATTGTGTGACAATTTGTTCTTTCCTTTTGCTGGAAGAATACCAAGGTCTTTAAGTATCAACAAATGGCTCCCTTTGGGTTAATGACTTAAGCTCCAGCCCGTAAGGAGGACACTCTTTATATTTTATCATAGTCTCGAGACTTACCCAATGCCAGAATAATTAACGCACGCCACATTTAGAAACATTTTGCAAACTAAACATTTGTCTTTTGTTTAATATTTGTAGCAGCACGCAGACTTCAATCTGGCATTCCATTAAAACATCAAAAGACAAGGGTATTTACATACAGTGGATTACTGCCTGACTTAAAACAAATCCTGCGATGGGTTGACACACAGGGGGTGTTCATATAAATAGCACACTTCTAAAGCATCACAATGAATCTCCCAAATCTGAAGCGCTACTTAACATGGCTTCTCTCGTCTCTTTTTTTTTTTTTTTTTTTAAACCAAACATCAAGCATGAGAACACGAAGCGTTGAAGATCAAATGGCTCTTTATGCATTTATGGGACTACCAAACAAGGTCAACCACAAGGGTGGGAACCACAGAGCCACCGCACATCAGAAATTTATTGAAACATAAAGACAAAATATGATTGACACGAGCGGTGATCAGAGTGGCTGTGATTGCTCTTTTTATAGCATACCTGGGTTATGAGCGATAGCTTTTATGTGGCGTTAAAAAAGGGTCAATTGCTGAGCGGATTGTATTTTGGTGCAAATAGAGAAAATGAGGACGGTCCTTTGCTAAATCGCATCAAGTGATTCATGAATTAAACAGGAAGTTAAACCCTGTCTCAAATAAAATTAATTAAAAACAACGTGTTGATTAATTAATGCTTATTTCCAGAAGCTGTAGAACAATATCTAGTCAAGAAAATCAAAAATGCAATTTCACCGGGGATCAGTTCATTTTTTTTTTATACAGTTTCACGCATAATTTAGGAGGAAATAGAAAATATTAACTTTGCATATCGCTCAAGGGCAAATCTGCAGTAAATCTCATGCATATTTTCAGCCTGTTCTATTAATGACTAAACGTTTTCTACAGTAACCAGCAGAGATGGCAACACTTATAGACAAAGCACAAACTAACAACTTCTAAAGGCCCTCGCTCATTCTGAGCTGGAGTGAAAAAATTACATATAAGGAATAGCTTCTCCATTTTAAATCAGTGTTCAGTGCATGTCAAGCAGTTTTATCAAGTTTTAATGCCAGTTTTAATAACTTATATAATAATAAAAGGTGGTTTTGGCACATTGTTATTTATTATCCAATGTTATTATTCAAGCATGTCAATTACATAACTAAATAGAGTAAAGCTAAATTATGAATGCTATCTTGATTAAACTAAACAACATTACATTACCTTTATGGAACTAACTGGTCACACTTTACAATAAGGTTCATTAGTTAATGTTAAGTACTGCATTTACTAACATGAGCAAACTTGTATTTATTCATGTTAATAAACGTTAGTTTATGAAAATACAGTTGTTCATTGTTAGTTCATGGTAACTCATGGTGCATTAACTAATGTTAACAAGCATGGACTTGAATGTTAATAATGCATTAGTAAATGTTCGATTATGATTAATAAATGCTGTACAAGTGTTGTTCATGATTAGTTCATGTTAGTATATGCATTAACAACTAATGAACCTTATTGTAAAGTGTTACCAACTAACTTAAGTTTACCAAAATAAATATTATTTCCTTAACTCTGTTGCAAGGAACCTGTTGACATAAAAAAATAATTAAAGCCAATTAAATTTTGTGAGCGTATTTAGGATATCACAAGCACATCAATAAGTGATTGCCTCTTTTTATATACAGTATATTAAACCTGCTTAGTATTCAGCAACTATGTAGAAAAGTGAACTACCAGGATAAATAGCACCCAAGCACTGGTTATTTTTCAAGGTTTAACACCTTAAAAACATTTACAACAAGACTAGTGTTGTAGCAATTTTTTGAAAGTGCGTTTTATTTAGTTTAAACATTCACTGTTGGCATTTTGCTTTGTTCTTCAGTTTGAATGTAAACATCATAAAAGCATGGAAAATTAAACGGTAGTAGGCCGGAAGAATAGAAGTGGGTCTGACCGAAATTTTTGGCTGAATTTTTTACATCTTCAATAGTTTGGTGATAAATAAATTCATTTTCTTTCCGGCTTAGTCCCTTTTTTAGTCTGGCGTCCCACAGTGGAATGAACCGCCAACTTATACAGCATATGTTTTACACAGCCGATGCCCTTCCAGCTGCAACCCATCTCTAGGAAACATCCATACACACTCATTCACACTCATACACTACAGACAATTTAACCTACCCAATTCACCTGTACTGCATGTCTTTGGACTGTGGGGGAACCCGGGGCACCTGGATGCGCACACAAATGCGGGGAGAACGTCAACTGACCCAGCGGAGGTTTGAACCAGCGACCTTCTTGCTGTGAGGCGACAGGACTACCTACTACCTACTTCTGACAGCTCATTAAGATTCTTTGCATTCATCTTCAATGCCTCCTCCATCATCTTACCCCAAACATGCTCAATAATGTCTGTCTGGTGACTGGGGAGGCCAATCCTGGAGCACCTTGACCTTCTTTGCTTTCCGGAACTTTGATGTGGAGGCTGAAGTATGAGGAGCGCTATCCTGCTGAAGAATTTCCTGTGGTTTGAAATGTAATGGCACGCTACTATATGGGCTCCCATACTGAGTGTAACTCCAAACCATGATTTTTCCTTCACCAAACTTAAAGACTGATTTCTATGAGAATTGAGTACATGCGGGTTCCAATAGGATGCAGTTCAACAGATGATTCATGAAACATTTCAAAATCTACCTTCTGTCACTTTTCCAAAAGATCAACTAGAAGTCAAGTTATTATTTGTTGCTCCTAAATGTGGGATCAACGACAAGACTTTTATCAGGTAGCGTATGTATTATTGTCATGTAAAATGGACATTAACTAAACTATCTTTATGAGTGGGAACAAACACAATGTTGTTATGACAGTATACAATCAAATAAATAAAACTGACTATTTAAAATATGATATCGCATGTTCTCGCTGACTGATAACATCGTTCTTTGTGTTTAAACTGTCAGAAACAGTGTCAGTCATCAAAGAGCCTGATTCAGAATGACTCATTTTTCAACTAAGTACCCCATTTTCTCATCCTTCATGTCTTTTCAAAAGAAAATTGTAATTAAAACACACACTGTGTACACTAGTTTCCCCCCCAGCTACGGCAAACAGCGGAAAACCACAACACAGACTCTGTTGGCTGCATGGCGGAACCGTAACGTAAATGTATTTTGACATGATCCGCTTGTTTCCACCCACTCCGGTAGTTTTTAGAGGAGTAATTTTACTCTTCCTCGAGCGGATGGCTTGTGATGGAGCATTGACTGTGCTGATCTCAATACACACTCCTCTAATAGCACACCATTCACTTCTGCTTCTACAGTTCATAAACCAGACATTTCAAGGTTTACAATGTACACCAATGAAAGATGAAGACATTTCAGGGTCCCACTTTATATTAAGTGGCCTTAACTAACATGTACTTACACAGGAGTTAATAGTTTGTTACAATACTACACAAATAAAACTACACAAATAAAATGAAAAAAGAATCCTAACAAAATATTACTCTAGTTAATGTATAATTACAATTAAAAATTTACTTAAGTCAAAGTGCAAAAGTACTTTTACCTTTAATTCTTAGGTAAATAAAAAAAAAAAA
Source organism: Danio rerio (assembly GCF_052040795.2). NCBI lineage: Eukaryota > Metazoa > Chordata > Actinopteri > Cypriniformes > Danionidae > Danio > Danio rerio. Next base: position 12,482,809 of record NC_141029.1, read on the forward strand.
GTAAAAGAGACTACAAGATCATTTGAATCAGTGATTAAGACTCATTCTGAGAGAATTGCATGAATCAGTAAATCACAATCTGAAGACTTTTTCTGACAGGATCATTTGAATCAGTGATTTACTGAAAACTCATTCTGAAAGAATCACATGAATCAGTGAATCACTATCTGAAGACTTGTTCTGACAGGATGATTTGAATCAGTGATTAACTGAAAACTCATTCTGAAAGAATCACATGAATCAGTGAATCACTATCTGAAGACTTGTTCTGACAGGATGATTTGAATCAGTGATTAACTGGAAACTCATTCTAAGATAATCACCTGAATCAGTGAATCACTATCTTAAGACTTGTTTTGACAGGATTATTGGAATTAGTGATTAACTAGAGACTCATCCTGAAAGAATCGCATGAATCGCAACTACATTATCTGAAGACTCAATCTGAGCGAATCACATGAATCAGTGAATCACTGTCTGAAGACTTGTTCTGACAGGATCATTTGAATCAGTAATTAAGTGGAGACTCATTCTGAAAAAATCTCATGAATCAGTGAATCACTGTCTGAAGACTTGTTCTGACAGGATCATTTGAATCAGTGGTAAACTGGAGACTTATTCTAAAAGAATCACATGAATCAGTAAATCACAATCTGAAGACTTGTTCTGAAATGATCATTTAAATCAGTGATTAACTGGAGAATAATTTTGAGAGAATTGCATGAATCAGTGAATCACTATCTTAAGACTTGTTCTGACAGGATCATTTGAATCAGTGATTAACTGGAGACTCATTCGAGAAAATAACATGAATTAGTGAATCACTATCTAAAGATTTGTTCTGACAGGATCATTTGAATCAGTGACTAACTGGAGACTCATTCTGACAGAATCACCTGAATCATACCTACACAAAATAACTTCCCTGAGCAAAATGTCCATCAGTTGAACCCTTCGGAATCTTTAATTCCAAAGGGCCGTCTAAGTGGCCAGTTTTAAATACTTCCGTTTGAAATTACACTTCAAAATGGCAACCACGTTGGTTTTCCCTTCAAAGACACTCCGTCTCTGTGACTGAATCATACGAATTCAGTGAGTAGTCTGCAGAGTTCCACTAAATGAATCACTTGAATCTGAATGGTTGATTTGAGAACAGAACCAGATATGTCCAATTCAATAACTAAATGTTCAGAACAATTTCTGAACACATGTATTGGGTTATTAGCCAAGATTTCCTATAAGTCAAATACTATTATTATATCTCTGAACAGTAAACCATTATTTCCTGGTCTGTTTTTGTATGTAGTGAGATGAAAAAACAAGTTTACTAATGTAAAACAACTCTGATAAATTACAGTTACTTAATGTATTTACTGTAAGTACAGCTTTGAAGTAAAAACACTCTGTCCACAACTGACAGCATAAGAACTCAACAGACTCCAGCCTTAATAATGATGCAGTGGCATTTTACTCTGAAGACTGCGGGAGAGCGAGATCTCCGAGCAGACGCTTACAACTTGCCTGTTGTGATTAATTGTATCCCTTCTGGTGGGATTCCTGTTGGCTGTTGTTTGTAAATTGCTGACACACACAGAATCAGTCTCCATTATTGACTGAAGAGTCTCCTCTAGAGGGCATGATGGGAGCTCCCGCATTTGTCTCCAGCTCCCACTTGCTGTAATGTGCTCTACCGACGGCCACCTGATTACCAGGTGTAATTGTTTGAGGATTAAGAAAAAGCGTTGTGGGTGTCTGGGGAGCAACACATTTGATAAGATTTGAAATAACACAATTTTCCATCAATGAAGACACAAAATGCACTGCACCAGGAATATATATATATATATATATATATATATATATATATATATATATATATATATATATATATATTCTGTCTGGTTCTTGAATCTGATTGGCTGAAAGGCGTGAGGTATTTTGCCAGTAACAGCACACAAAGGTCTCTTCACCTTTGTGCATTACTCCGCCCACATACAAGCAGAAGACGCTCTACAGTTTGACAAATATTCCTGTTGTTAATCAAAGTTATGTACTTTTAAGGCTATTTAATTCGAGATTGTAGTTGTTTAGATTGCAACTATGCAGTTTATTTATAAGGATATTGCCTATTTTAAAATATTTATCATTTCTGAGACACTGCATTGATGTTCATTAGTCAAAGACAGTTGACATTGTCTACCCACAAGATGGCACCAGGACTGCATAATAAGCCCTTGCTTGAGTGTTTTCTTGACCACGAATAAGAAGCTGAAAAAAGGAAATGTCACGGTTTTTAAGGTGGACCAGATAGCATCAATAAGATGCTGCAAATAAGAAGCTGTATTCAGCCTCGTCTCTCCTTATCGCAAACACAACAGCAGTCTGGAAGTGATTGCATTGCTTTTTTCGGGGTTAATTATTGTGATATTCTAATGGTCGTTTAATGTTTGATATGCATTGTGTATAAATGTCATGTCCCCCTTAAAGAGAACTTCGTCTGTGGTTGTTTTACCTTTGAGATGTGAGCACGCATCTATAGGAGCTCAGTTCAGTTCTGGAGAGTTCCGAGGAGAAGTGTGTAATGGTTGCTCTACCGCTGTATAAATCTTTTATTTCAATAATGTAACATTTTATTTTGCGACGGATGTTTGAGTATAATCTTTTTGCTTTTTTCTACTCGTTGTCATTGACTGGCATGTATGTAGTCGACAGCAATTGGGAGAAACGCAAAAAGGCCAATAGGAAGAGCGAAATAGTTTGTCTCCTTTTTTTTCATTCTTTTAAGTCTCAGAGTAAATGCCGGGACACCTGGCACCCGTCACAATACCGACCGCAACAGAGAAATACTGTAGACTGTAATAGACTGTAGACTGTAGTAGACTGTAATAGACTGGAGATATCTCTGTAGATGGATTGCATTTCATGTCACATTCAGCCTTATAATCTTAAAAAAAGCAAAATCAGCTGTTTTATCATCACTTTAAAAAATTACGCTAGAGAATCATTCAAACATAGCGCTAAAGTGATGTTGGTGAATTAGTAACAGCTTCTGCTGTTCTGACGTCAGCTGCAGATGTAAATGAATGGTGGAAGAAAGTAGTTCCTAATACAAAAGGGTTTTAGACTCTCTGTGCTTTATTTTCTTTTTTATATACACAATTATGCCATCAAACTGTTGTATAAACGCAATATCACACGAGTAGCAGTGCAATATAGCTGTATATTAGCACTGGTGGGATGCTAAGGCACTCAACCTGCACACGCCTCCCACCAGTGTTGATACACAGGCATATCGCACTGCTAATCGTGTGATATTGCTCGTATATATATATATATATATATATATATATATATATATATATATATATATATATATATATATATATATATATATATATTTATATATATATATATATATATATGTGTGTGTGTATATATATATATATATATATATATATATATATATATATATATATATATATATATATATATATATATATATATATATATATATATATATATACACACACATATATATATATATATATATATATAAAATCAGCATGGTCTTATGATCTGTTTTAAATTTCTGAATTTTAATAGGTCATTAAACTAGATCATTAACTTAGACTTGCTAAATATAAAGTAAATAATTATAATAATCGTTTAAGGAATAGCTCACCTCAAAATGCTGTATAAAATGGTTGGATAAAGCAGTGTTTCTCAAACACTTTGCTGGAAGACCACCAATAGTGCATGTTTTGGATGTCTCCTTTTTTCTGTCTTAGCCATTACAAGTCTTTCAGTCTCCGCTAATGAACTGATGATCTGAATCAGGTGTGTTTAGTTAAGGAGACATGGAAAATGTGCAGAGCTGGTGGTTCCCCAGAAAGGTGGTTGAGAAACACTGAGATGGAGGCTGTGCATGCCTTATGAAGCATATCAATGTGCTTTTGTAACAAAGACTATTTCTAATTTAAAATTATTAACTTGGCAGTCGAATGTACTTTATGTTCAATTGATGTATACAATGTATGATGCATGACGTAATATACATTCATAGTGGAAGCTAGTAGCGTGAATCGACTCATGGGAAGCACTTACCACACAGTTTGTTACCAAGAAGATGACAATGAACACGGAAACTAATTGGCTTGGCATTACTTTATGACGTTATACACTATATTACACTTAAATGCTGCATACATGTGTCTGCTTGTCTTACTTTATGCAGCTTATGATATATACGTCAGTTGCGCGTAACGTGTATTCGGCCACCACTGGAAGTCCGTGATTGGAATTTATAATTTAAACATTTTAAATATTTATTTTACAAAACAAAAAGCCTCTTCATAAGACATGCAGTGTATGGGTTATTTTTATGATGAGTCTATTAACTTTTGTAAGCCTTAAGATAAAAGCTTCTATGCAAACAGCATGGAAGAGCGAGGATCAAATTAAAAACTACTCTGATTGCGGTCAGCAGTCTGAAGAAAATGCATATACACTGAGAACGGTTTGAGGGTAAGTAAATTAAGAGTTTTTTTAGGGGGGGGGGGTAATGCTGAAAAGAGCAAGGAATTTTTCACATTATTTCCTATAATATTTTTTTTTCTTTTGGAGATAATAAAAACATTTTTTTTTTTTGTAATTCTTGGGTAATATTATTTGCCCCTAAAACAATATTATTTTTTTCGATTGTCTACATATCAAACCGTCATTATACAATTATTTGCCTAATTTCCATAGCTTACCTAATTAATCTAGTTAAGCCTTTTAATAGCCATTTAAGCTGAATATTAATATATTGAAAAATATCAAGTAAAATATTGTGTACTGTCATCATGACCAAGATAAAAAAAAATCAGTCATTAGAAATTAGGTATTAAAACTATTATGTTTAGAAATACAAAGTAAATTAAAGCAAATTTAAAGCCATGAAACAAATAATAATAATAATGCTCCAAATGCTCTATTTGAACTATAATTTCCCTGATTTAAGCTGAATTTAATCTACCGTATATGTTTTGACTAATCCGTGTACATTAATGTAAGATGCTAGGAAGTCAGTTGGGTGTAGTTTAAACTGATGGTAAGGCAAGTGGCTGTTTCCTCAGGCTGAAGTAAATCACAAGAGATTCACTCTTGAACTTTGTATATTGTAACTTGACTAACTTGGAATGCATTTATTCTATTAAGGGCGAAGAGGGTTCATCAGCTTCATTTAGCACAGGGCTGCAAAACAGCCTTCAGCTGTGTTTTGTCAAGGGAACCACTTTTTATCAGAGCCAGGATTACTGTTCCCTCTGAATAAACATTGCTAAAGGGATATACAGTATTGCACATTGTATAGCAGCGTATATGCCACTGAATACTATTCATATTCATAAGCTGGTTCAGATGCATAAACAAACATAGGGTGCTATTCTTTACTTCTATATGCATTTTTAAAGATTCAGAATTAACAGTTAGCTGCAAGAAAACTTTCAAGGATGCAACATTTATTGAAATAAACTGACTAGAAAAAAGTTAGTTGGAGTTATTTAGTAGAAAAGAAAGAAAGATTGAAACATTCAATCATTTCTATTCATTCATTTAATTTCCTACAGCTTAAGTCCCTTTATTAATCAGGGGTCGCCACAGCAGAATGAACCGTCAACTATTCCAGCATATGTTTTACGCAGCAGATGCCTTCCAGCAGAAACACCCATACACTCTCATTCACACTCATACACTACGGCCAATTAAGTTCATTTAATTTATCTATAGTGCATGCTTTTGGACTTTGGGGGAAACCGGAGCACCTGGAGGAAACCCACACAGAAAAAAAGTGACCTTCTTGCTGTGAGGTGAAAGTGCTAACCACTGAGCAGCCAAGACTGAAACATGCTTACTATGTAACTAAATTGATTATTTTCATCACAAAATTTTAGATCCTAATCAGCATTTTTTTTTTGCATTATTTTCCAGTTATGTCATTAAGTAAACCTCCTTAAAACAAGATATATGTAAAAGGAATTGCTTAAGATACTGAAACTTGTTTTAGAGAATGTATGTAATGAAATGGATTTTTCTTACTCAGCTGGAAACCTTTCTTCCCCCTTTGTTTTAATAAAAAACCTAACAAGATTCAATAAAGATTATGCAGAAAGCTATGCCAATAAGAAAAAAAAAGTTCACCCAATAATGAAAATCTGCTGTTAATTTACTCTCCCTACGGCCATCTGAGTTTTTCTGTGTTCAATGGAAAAAGTTTAAGACTTTTTTTTAAGAGTCCGAGATCATGATTTATAAAACGCAAAAAAAAAGAAAGAAAAAAAAAAGATTTTATAAAGCCAAAATCAAACAAAAAGTGCTTCAGGGGTTATTAAAGGGGTGGTCCTGAGTGTATCTTTAAGGCTTAGTTGTGTTTATAAGATGCAAAGCAATGTGTGCTCATGCTTCAGTTGTAAAAAAATCATGTTATTTTTTCATATATCTTACTTTAATTATATATTGATACTCAGCTAACATCAAAACAACTGTCATGTTTTCTAGTTCCTCTGAAAGACCCACCCTCAAGAGACTCTGATTGGTCAGCTAGCATAGTGTGCTGTGATTAGCAGATCGGCTCTGTCACCAGGAAAAGCGTCACTCAGAGTAGCTGTGAGCCTTATACACTGCCGCAGTGCTGAAGATTGTGGGTGTTTACAGTGGTTTGATGGGTAAATGTGAATTTAAACTAAATTGCTAACAGTGCCAAACAGCATTTCCCGTTGTTTACATTCTTGTTTATGTCCATGCTACAACATACCATTAACGCTAAACAATATGCATCTAATAGATCAATTTACACAAATAAAAATACTTACAGGTTGTGGCTCACAATCCACAGCTTCCTCTATTATGGTTGGAGCTGCTTCTTATTTGAAGAGTTTTTAGAAGAATGCAGCACTAAACAGAAAGATTCTGGAAGTTGTCCTTTGTCAAATGCTAGAGCTATATCTTTTATTAATCCTCTGGAACATAATTTAGATTAAATTTGTAAGATTCTCTCTTTATGCTGTGTCCTTTGGAAGCCCAAATACAGAAACAGAACAAGCTCTGTAAAAATAGCAGAGTTTGGACGCCATTTTAGCTTTCTCTGCTATAACATTACCGCACCTCTGGCCATGCCCCTTTGCTGCGTAAGGTTTATGCAAATGGTGATTGCGCATATGTGATATTACTCGCCCGAATGTATTTTTTTTGTAGTCCATAAACATTGTTCGCTGTAGCCTTTGCTAAGCTAACTCTGTAAAAGCCAGTGTCTGTCTTTGCATTGAACTTTAAGCATACTTTATTCATAGATGTTCACACAGCTACATTACACATCAACTAAAGTTTAAAATATGACATCGTAGGGGACCACCCCTTTAATGAATATGAATAAGGGACTCAAAAAGGTACTCGAAAAGTATGTGAATAAATAAATGAGTGCATCCGTCCATATCTTACAACCCACAATATTCATGCACTACTTTAAAAAAGTCACTTATTTGTTGTGTTGTACACCACTTTTCCTACACATTCCAACATCTCTTTCTCTTTCTAGTAAATGTAGGGAGTGGGCTGTAATTGGAGGCTGTGTAGAGACTGTAGACACAAAGCCTGGAGAGAGAAGAATCCCCGAAGACCAGAGTAAACGCTAAGTTGACTGGGACAGGGCCGATTTAGGTGCTAGATGAGAAATTCAGCCTTACGCTCTCTCAGTGTATACATCAGGGATCTGTAAGCGTCTCATGTGAGGTTTTGTACCAAAGTGATCTGCATTACAATTTGGCCTCGGTAAGCGTTCGCCTCCAGGTCGGCACCGAGAGAGGATGTAGTTGAATTAAGACAAGAGAGGAGAGTGAGATCACATACACACACACACACACACTCTAACATTGCAAGGCTTGGTTTAAAGCTGGTTTCCATCCTCTTTTTGCCTGTGGATTTGGGGCAGGGAGTAAAAAAAAAGAAGAATTCTCTTGTAAAAGACTACGATCAAATGCCCTTGACTTGCAGCTGCAATTCCTGCAGGGAAGTTGCACAGCAGCCATTGACAAGGTAAAAAATAAGAAAATAGACAGAAAAAGAAGAGACTAGCAGTCAGAAGAGACGCGGCTCCGTTTGACAGCTGCTAATTTTCCTAAGGTTGCCCTCCTATTGTGAGGGAGGGAGAGATGTGATAATTATCATCTGCAATCAGCTGAGGTTATGAAGGGTACGGCGTATGTTTTTCTTTGGCTTTTCGGAGACACGACACGGGAGCTTGGATAAATCACAGGGAGCATGCAGCAATTAGTGGGACGTTTTTCTGCTTGATGAAGCTGAGCTTGATAAGCTTTTCCCAAATGTCTCCCCAAAAAAGGGAAAAAATGCAGATGTAGTCAGGTGCTGTGGATGTTGTTTGCGAGAAAAGAAGAGCTAATGCAACCTGTCAAAAAATAAATTAAAAAATCAATTAAAGAAACATGCTGGACTCACTTTTATGCTTAATAGGTAATATTCGGCTTGTATTGATCTTTTCTGTGCTAAATATTGATTACGGTGTGCCGTGGACATCAAAGTCGTCTCATGCATGCATATTTATTTTATGCATGCATATTTTAAGCATGGGTCAAAGACGAGACGTCCCATTTGATTTTAAATATTTATTAAATGCAAGTAAAGCGGCTGCTTTAATGTTCTAATTAACTTCTGTGAAAAATGTCAAAGTATTTGTGATTTATTTTCCTCTGTCATTCAGAGTAACAGATATACAGTGGTCCCTGGTTATTCGTGGAATTTACTTTCTAAAAACAGCCCACAATAGGTAAAATCAGCAAAGTAGTCAGCTTTATGTTTTTTCAACTATTATTTTAAGGCTGTTAAAACCCTTCACTAAACACGTTATGCAATTTTCTCAGACAATCATTAGTATTTTCACATTTTTCTCTCTTGTTTAAACACTCTCAAAGTTCAAACTTTCATAGAAAAATAAGTCCAGTATTATGAAATGAAAACAAAGATCAAAAACTGTTGTCAGATGCAAACATTCATCAGAAATACCGGTAAATATTTGTAAAATTACCGGAACGACTTTACTTTTAATTCAAAAAAGCGCTGTTCACACAAGCAAAGATGTACCTGGAATTTTTCCGAAAAAGACCATTCACATATCCGTGCACAAAATACTGGTAAATTCTGAGATCATTAACCAGAAATTAGCTCTAAACGACCGTGCTTGTATTTGTAAACATAGTAGGTGTCAGGCTTTTGTTGATGGTTTCACTTTTTTAAATGGTTTCAATTTTTTAAAGCTTTAGCATTCATGCAGCTGCTTTGTCCCAGAGACATCCAAAGGCAGAAGCGCGAACCACAGCTAAATGTTCACACATTTAACTACATTAAATTCTGTGGAGAAATATTGTGAACAACTTCGATGAAAACATTGGAACACTTTTGCATGTCAAGATGTACATAATATGTGTGTGTGCTAGCGCTCACCTTCTACTTCACATGTACACGTCAAGCATCTGAAGCAAATTTTTTTTTTTACAGTTGGCATTAAGAACATAGAAACCTTATCTGACTAACATATAACAACTAAATGTGTCTGGAAAAAAATATTCAAAGGCTTTAATTTTCAGAAACAGCACAGATATGAATGCATCTGAATGTTCTGGTTGGCTGGAGAAGATGTTTCACGTCAACATGTTTTAGCGTGAACTTGCTCTTTCCGGCAATTTTCCTTCTGCGTTCACAGAGCAGTTTTCAGGCAAATTACCAGTAATGTTACAACTTCTCATTCTGGAAAATTGCTTGAGTGAATTTACCGGTATTTTCACAAAGGGCCTGTTCATCCCTTTCTGGAAAATTGCCAATAATTTTCCGGAAAGATATGTATTTGTGAAAGGGGCTAAAGTTGGCATCCAGCTTAATGTACTTTTTCCTGCAGTTACTAATCCACAAAGCTGAAGCACACTCTATCTTCAGGGGGGTCGCACACCTGATGCACAGCACACATGAAAGTTGGAAGTAACACACACCATACGCACAAATTCACATGTTATTTAAAATGAAATTATATGAACAGTGTTCTAAGTCATAGCTGGACAGTCGCTAACTTGCGGCGCCGGTGCATACGTTGATATAAACCTATGTTTACAAGTCTAAAATGCATGGCGCTGCGCTGCGCTGTGCGGTGCATCCAGTCTGTTACCCCACTTACAATAGTCTTGCTGTGGACAACCCTTTTTGCACTTTGTTGAAACTCACAGTGCTAGCAATCGAAGATTTATGTTAATTTGGCAAGCTGAACACATTCTGTACTGCACAGGAGACAGAGGAGATTGATTGACAATGGTCAACAGCCAATCATGATGCAAAACACAATGTGCTGTAAAAAAAAAAAGACGATTTGCACAACAAAAAATCTGTCAAACTTTAAGGCATTGAAAGGTGAACCAGGGACCACTGAAAAGCTACTGAAAAAATAGAAAAGTGTAATGATGACATTTCTTCTAAAAAAAAGTTTGGCATAAAACAAATATAGAATAGAAAATAACAACTATTAAAAACCAAACTAATACTTAAAAGTATACAAGCGAAGTGTTTAAGGGTTGAAACACACAAAAATAGTGGTTTGGAGAATAATGTAAAGATTTGAAAAATGACAACTACTCCTTTTGAAGTCCTCAAATGATCCATATTTTAACAAAACATTTTCAACATTCTGACTTTGTTATTTACTTGTTTATTTTCTTTTTTAGCTTTTTTTTTTGTCTTATCTGCTTTCTGGAACCATTCTTCGGCAGACTCAAATCTTGTTGTCATAATTAACTCCTCTTTGCATCTCATGTCCGCCAACATACATGGCGAGCTAACTTGACAAACTGGTAACAGTGGGAAAGCCGTCCAAACGGAGGTAAGCGGTAAGCAAGAAAAGGAACTGAGACATACCACCCTGTAGTGTTTGTTTTAAAGATGAAATGCAGCCATACATACTTCTGGCTACATAATTTGCGATTTCCAGAAACAAATATAGGGCTATGTTTTAACAATAAGCCTAAGTTAAAAAAAAAAAAAAAAAAACTGTATTGTTTTGATACTGGTGTTTCCCAGTGCTGGGTTGCGGCATTCACTGCATAAAACATATGCTGGATAAATTGGTGGTTCATTCCGCTGATAAATAAAGGGACTAATCGAAGGAAAATGAATGAATGAATGAATGAATGAATGAATGAATGAATGAATGAATGAATGAATGAATGTTTAGTTGCTTAATTTTTTTCCCACCTGCATAGTATTCATAAATAATTACATGCAAGTGTTGTCATTACCGTTTCTCCACACTAAAGCTGAGACTGAACATGTTTCTTCCAAATCTGCAAAAATGTTTGGCTGCAGAACAAATAGGAAATGGCATATGCAGCTCTCAGAAATCAACATGAGTAGCTCTTGCACAATCACAAAAAAAAAACATGTGCATACTGAGTTTGTAGCACATTTTCATTCAGTGGCACGCTTGTAAGAAACGGCAATAGAATGTGAGCTGGAACAAACACGATTAAAAGCAACCCACAGACGACAGTGACGGTGAAAGATGACTAATTTGCTAATTCCCTCATTGGCATGATGGTGTGCTGGGAGTGTGAAGTGCAGGACTTACAGGTCTAAGTGTTTCTACAGCTTGCAAGCTTTGAGCTTGTAAACAAGGCCATTACTGGTGCCTCATTTCATTTTAAGTGTTTATTACTTGGTTTGAATCTCGTATATGCACTATCAAGATATCACAAGAATGAAACCTTATGCGTTTCCTCAATTACGCTTGGTTAGTTTCAATCATGGAGGTTTATGAAATCTGGTGAATCTCACTGATAATCTTCCCATTTGTATCTATTCAGAGTTTTGCTTAGAGAACTTAAATCCCCTGCAAAAATTCCTCTTTTTTATTTTATTTTTTAGAAAGTTGCTTATATGGTGCTGCAGAGAGTAGATAATCAAACAGGGAATAAACAAATCAGATAGAAGTTCACAAAATACTAATATACATTTTACTACATTTTTTTTAAATTTACCATTGTATCTATAAAAAACAAAAAGTAGACTCTTTATTATGTTTAAACAGTGTCTTATAATTATCTTTACAACTTGAAATAAGAAAAAAACTATTTAGCAAAATATAATTCATTTTAATGGTTTAAATGCATTTTAAAATGTCCAAACATGTATTCCTCTGATGCCAAAACTGAATTTTCAGCATCATTACTTAAGTCTTTACTCTCGTGTGATCTAATTCATCACACATCATTTTTAATATCTTCATGCTGCTGATTAACATTCCTTATTATGATCAATGTTTAAAAAAGTCAAAACATTATCAAATATTTATATAATAGTGTAAACTGTGATACTTTGATTTGGCATGATACTTTGATGAAAGTTTTAAAAGAACAATAATTAATAAATAATTAATTAAAAAAAAAAAAATCCTTCTGTAACATTACACATATATTTACTGCCTCATCAGTACATCAATAACATCAATAAGTTTCCATCCACCTATTTTTATAAGCATTTTGTAAATGTGAATAAAAAAAAAACGGTTGATGGAAACGACAAGATGTGCATTCATTTTGAAAATGCGCATAAAAAGCAATTGCGCATAAATGAGTAGGATAAACATTTTATTCGGTAAAAAAAAATATGTGCATAAAAGATGGAAACACTTTTACCAAACAAATTCCAGTATGCGCATTTATAAAGTCATGTGATTTTGTTATAAAAGATATTGTGATTATGAAAATGTGTGTAAATGGACAAACCAGCAGGCTGAACATCTGTAAAACATCTAAAATGTTGTTTTGGGGATTCTAAAGCGCTGTAAGCATTTCAGTATTAGTGTAATTATATTATTAATTACCTCCAGAATCAAGTGCTCACTGCATGTTAGGATTGTCTGCCGAGGTGCAAGTTATTTGTTAAATGAAGAAAAGATTTACACAGCTTTTTCTACCGCAGCAAATTTTGTCTTTACTGTTATTTTGCACCAGTTAATCACGAAGTGACAATTTTATTCACTTTGACTCTGACGCTGCTTTATTCGCACATCTTTAATGGGATAATCCAGTTTTGCACATTTGAAATTAATTAGCATTTTTGGATGGAAACAGCTAATTTATTGCACACTTCATCTAAAATATTGGCTACGTCCGAAATTGCATACTTCCATACTATATAGCTAAAAACAGTATGCGAGCCAAGTAGTAGGTCAGAAATCATGGAATTTGAAAAACAATATGTGTGAAGTATCAGGATGACCTACCATACTTCCGTCGAGACTCTAAAGTGCGCATCTGATGCACGCTACGCTATCCCATGATGACCTGCGAAAGAACTCATGAATGGGAGTAAAGTGACTCAACTCTATGTTCGAGTTCCATTCATACTACTGACATTCATGCTGTATAGAACATACTTTATTCCTGGCCGAGTATATTTAAATTCAAATGCAGTACCTACTGTGTAGTAGGCGGTTTCGGACGCAGTGATTGTTTCTCAACCACGTTCCTGGAGGATCACCAACTTTGCACATTTTCCATGTCTCTTTAACTAAACACCTGATTTAGATCATCAGCTCATTAGTGGAGACTGAAAGACTTGTAATGGCTGTCACAGACAAAGGAGATATCCAAAAAATATCATGTTGGTAGGCCTTTATGAATGTGGTTGAGAAACACTGATCTAAAAAAGCCTTCTGAATAGTGATTGATTGATTGATTGATTGATTGATTGATTTAATTCTATACACACAAAATTGAACAGAGACGATAGCTTTTGTGTATTGCACTGTGTTGTTACAACCCCAACCAGCAGATGCTAACACAGCCATGCTAACCTGTCAGACCTTGACCTCTTGTTTTCAATCACCTCAGGTGAGCCTTTTACTGCAGGTGAACCACATCTAAGCTGTAATATGACTTACTGTTAACTCTCTCTGAACTTCAATAAGCTTTTCAATCACCAGAGCGATGTGAAGACAATCTTGTGAACTTTGAATCATCTACAATGTTCACTCTGTGACTGAGCACATGAATCCACGTCATCGACTTTCATGCCTCAAATATTACAAGTGCAGCATATGTGCATTTAATGCTCACCAGTCCACAATGCGACGAGGTTTAATCTAAGTTCAGGCTCTGCAGTCGCTTTGTAACAAATGCGTATCCTAAGTTTGATAGCTGCTAGCACTCCCTATGCATCAGCGTTCTGCTTCAAATGAGCAGCATCTTCGAAGTCTCATCTCCACCACCTCAATCGATAATAATAAGAGAGACTCTGCCGAAATGAGACAGGCTGTAATTAATCCTTCCAATCGCGCCAGCCGGGCCCTGCCAGCCACTTCTGTCTTAATAATGTCGAAAGGCCTCATGACCCAGCCACTGAAACAACCATTTAATCACAGCATGACACAGAGAAACGGGCCAGGAGACACATACGCCACACATATCACATATAGGCCAAAGGGAAAACACAAAGGTCTGAAGAGTCCTCAGAAAATGCTTTCAGCCTGTTAACTCTGCAAGCAAGACTGAGCTTCAGGTCCAGTTAAATCAGACGAGGAGAACCAAGCTGTTTATAATATTTTACAAAAGGGATACAGGCTAAACATTCTGAGCTAAAACAAACCCAAACCTAGCTGCTGACATATTATGCACTGAATCAGAAAACTGTTCTTATGTTTTGTTTCTGTGCTGTTGACGGAAGTCAGAGGTAAAGAAAGCAAAGGACTAGAAACAGACACTGGAAAAAATGAATTGGCTACATTTTAAATCCTTGATCTGAAAGTAATATAACTGCAGTTTGTAATTATTGTTAATTTTTATACTCTATGTAAGTTTTCGAACCATTAGATGTATGAGCAGCTCACACAAGTGCTTTGAATCTTTTTTTCACTACTTAGTTTGTTAAAAAGTTTATATTTTTAGTGAAATGTGTTGTACTCAGGATTAAACACCCTAATTAAGGCCCCGTTTACACTAGTGCGTTTTAGTTTGAAAACGCATAAGTTTTGCTACGGTTACGCCATCCGTCCACACTACGCTGGAGTTCTCGAGCGCCGAAAACGGAGCTTTTTGAAAACGCTGGAGAGGCCGTTTTCATTCTGAAACGCTGCTGCTCCGTCTCAGTGTGGATGGGGAAAGATGGAGACATCTGAAAACGGAGGCGGGGCTGCAAACGTTCGCCTCTCTGATTGGGGCTTTTCCTCAATATTAAGTAGCCCACATACAGTTCAGTCTCGCATCCTCTTCTTGTAAGTTAAGACTTCGCAAGTTTGATCAAGGCTGCAGTCTCCCCTTTCTCAGTTTGATATGGAAAACATACCGAGGACACGGGTAAATCTTCTAAGGGTACAGTGTACTTTATAACTTCATTCACATCACCTTGGCTACGTTGTTTCACTTTCTCAACAATAAAATGTAAACATGATTTAAGGAACTGCCTATTTTCTTTTTAATATTAGCAACTTAACAGACAGCAGAAATGTAGAGGCGCCGTGCTGCATGAGCGTCATCTTCACTGTGTGGATATTTATAACAAAACGGAGCCTATAACAACTGCCTCCTTTCAATTTCAGTGAAAATACGAAACACACCCTCTCTTTTGCTGAATATCAGTTTTAATAATCGATAATTATAAAAGTATAACATACAATAAGTTTATACATTGTAGGAAATAAAGACGAGCAATCAGTCAATGTACCTGGATTAATCATTAACTTATCTTTGCGCTTAACCAAAACATGTTACCCGTAAACAAGTAACTTAATAGATTCCAATGACCAAAGTCAGGGAATTGGCCTATGTCGTTAGATAAAGACGACAACATGAATGAAATATCACGTTTAGCAAATATAGTGAGATTAGATCCAGCGGGAGATGCGTGATGAGCATTCCGACAAGCAGATCTCTCATCTGGGTAGAAATGCTGGAGTGCTTGCCCGAGTGTGTGTGTGTGGTCACGTGATGTGCGTTTTCAGCGTTTTGGTGTGGACGGAGAGCTGTTCAGAAACGCTGGGTAAAACGCGAGTGTGGACGCGGATCGTTTTCATTCTACAACGCCGTTTTAAAACTAAAACGCACTAGTGTAAACGGGGCCTAACACTTGATCCCCCATGAAGGGGGTTAAAACAAAATTTGGGGGGTTGTCAGTTCTTTTTTAAACATTAAATTATACATTTATACATTTTTAAAGCATAACTGCGCCAATCAGTCTATTTGATAAAAAATATAAAGCACCAATAGACATCGTGTTCACAAGACTTTGTTTTCTTGTAACATAGTTGTTTGTATCTATAGTTATCCTGAAAATAAAATAAAATTATATACATAGTTTGTAGTTTAACCTATAGTAACGCCTGAAATAGCAAATCAGAGCATATACTCTAGATCAGAATACACTAAATATCCCTCAAAATGCTGAAAATTTAAATATGTTTTGATAATAAAGTAGATGTTATTAAAAATAAATACATAAAAGACTGAAGAATGTATTACATAAACCAACCAAAACAGTTGATCCCCCTGATCATTAATGTATATTTCACTCACTGATTGTACTCCTTTGTTTTAAATTTCATGAGGGCGGGACATGCAGTTAGTCAGGAGAGGGTTCAATAAACAAATTCGATGAAGAAATGTAAAATGAAAAGCAGCAGCTCTGAGTTCGCCGCTAACATCAAAGTATTGACCTTATTCTAAAATGCGGAAGTGCGCCTGTTTTTGCGATTGTCTTAGAACTTCCGTTTCAGTCGCCTATGAGAGAAATGACAAGGAATAATAAACGGCAAAAAACGGTCAAACTACTTGCTCTACAAACAAATGTTTGCATGACTATACAGACCAAGTAGAATAATATAACAAGGAAATATCAGTTTGCAACATCAAACAGCGAAACGAGCAGTTTTTAATGTCTAAAAATGAATGGAAGTGAATGAGACCAGAAGTCTCGTGCCAAAAAGATTTAAATGGCAGCGCCCGCTCGTCTGCGGAGAATAAGGTCAATATGGAAGGCAAAGCAGCTCGAGTATCATTAACAGTTCGGATTGTCCTGAAGCTTAACGCCCCATTTACACGGGGCTTTAGCGTCAACGCTTCTCATTCACTTTGAATAGGTGACGTCAGGTGTTGCTGAACTGCATTGTGGATCCATCGGCGCCGGTTCAGAGGCGTTGTTGGCTGCAGACGTTGGGACTAACTCAACTTTTCAAGCGCCGACGGAAGCGTCAGCCATCAGATCGCTGTATGCAAATACACCAGCTAGACTGTGGCCCATTGCTGACTGAATTTCATTGGCCGACTCTGCTATGACAATCGCTTCAGCCCCAACTTCAGACACACCTTCAGTCAAGCGTTGAAGCTAAAGCCCTGTGTGAATGGGGCATAACAGTACTCTGGTATATATCCAATTACCTAGTAGTCAACAAAAATATACCTGTTCTCTGTACTCATCTCTACCAAGAATTCATTCCGCAATTAGCTTTGTAACTTTGTTTATTTAGTTATACGTTATATTAGTTCAATGACTAACATGTCAACAAAAGTCACTTTGTTAAACTGTCGAGTTGAATTTTCAACATTAAAAGTCAACAGTGCAGAGATCAAAGTATCATAATGCAGTTCACAAAAAAAAGAGAAAACACTTGTAAATCACTAAATACAAAAACTGTTAATTGACAGATACCCTTTATACTCTCTGCATACTGACCTAACATGATCATTAAGCTAAAAGTGCTCCAAAACAAGGTATTTATATTGTAATTCCGTCTGTTGTACCAGAACACACAGCTTATGTTTAAAACCATTGTTTTTATTCACATCCTTTACAATTGCTTGCTTTCCCACTCCTCCGTAAGCCAAGTAATATTCATTCATTCAATAGTACATGTACTGTACGTCACACTGTGTGCTCTTGCAAAACTCATGTAGAGCGTGACCAAATAAGAGTGAAGGATCTCAATGAAATCCCAACGCAAGTGGTCACAAGAGACACATACGAACACATGTTATTACCAGGTGTAACGGTAATGCGTCTCGGCTGACCACTTGCGAGCAGATCACTGAAAACGCATGTTAATATCAGGTGGAAACCGGAATGATGAAATCTTTCATTTTAGCAGATGTTTACCAGTGCCTGATTTCTTTATGAAGGGCTCTTAAAAGCGTGAAATGGATTTTGGAAATGGAAATGACTTTGGAAATGACTGTTTTTTCCTGTCTGCTGCTTTTCACAACAAATCTCATGATAGTGAAGGCTTTGGGACTGTGTATATTTGTGTTGTGCCATCTATCAATCATTTCATTTGTGACACCGTTTGACTTGATCAAAACCACCTTGTGACAAAACAGCACTCATGAGCACAGAGGGCAGGTTTCAAATCACATAAACCACTGTGCAAATGTTACAAAAAAGTCAAATAATATTATTAACTTTTTTTCTTCTGTTGAATTAGAAAGAAGATATTTTGAAGAATGCTGGAGAGCAGAAGCAGTTGACTTTCAGAGTATTTTTTAGTCCTACACTGTAAAACTCAAAAAGTCAATACTCAAACCATTTGAGGAAACCAATTGCTACAAACCATTTGAGTTAAAAAAACTAATCTATATGTGTACTGTGAACTTACTCCATTTAAGTTGAAGTAATTGGGGTATTTAATTAACTCATTACCTTCAAGACTGAGTTCAAAACTCTTTTCAAATGAGTAGAATTAACATTCAGTCAATTTTGAGTTAACAACAGTCATTTCATTTGATAGAGTTGACTGTTGGGTTTTCCAGTTTACTATAAATTTCAGTGGCAAACTTTGTTTTGCGTTCAACAGAAGATAGAAATTCATGAAAGTTTAGAACTATAAAGTTTTGTAAATGGTAAATGGTGAGGAGGTTTTCTTTTTAGGGTGAACTATCCCTTTAAAAATAGCAAGAAATTACCAAAAAAGCATATCAGAGTGGTGTCTGAAGCTGCATGTGACACTGAAGGCTGAAGCATATCATTTATATATAAGTGAAGTATTATAGTGAAGTACAGAAGATCCAGCTTTGTATCAAAGGAATAAATGACATTTTCAGGGCCCTGTGATTTCACCAGTGTGGAAAATTTGGATGGAATTACAGAATCCTGTCATAAAAATGGGGTTTATAGTATAATGTGAAACATCACAAAATTACAAAGTTTGAGTGAATAAATTAAAAGTAGTACCTTCGATTTCATTCCCTAAATGTTGTAATATATTTGAGTTAATAATCTGTAGTTTATAAGTATCAATACTTATAATTAGGGCAGGGGGAAAGAATTTCTCTAGCATTTCTGTATTGATTTTCAAAATGTCAGAATCAATTAAAATGAGATCACAACAGTGAAGGCCTACATGGGCATAAGCTATAAACAGATGCACATACAGTTGAAGTTAGAATTATTAGCCCCGCTTTGAATTTTTTTTTTCTTTTTAAAATATTTCCCAAATGATGTTTAAAAGAGCAAGGAAATTTTCACAGCATATCTAATATTTTTTTTTATTTTCTTCTGGAGAAAGTCTTATTTGTTTTGTTAAAAGCGTTTTTAATAATAAAAAATACAGGTCAATATTATTAACCTGCCTAGTTAACCTAATTAACTTAGTTAAGCCTTTAAATGTCACTTAAATCTGTATAGAAGTGTCTTGAAAAATATCTAGTTATTTGCTGTCATCATGACAAAGATAAAATATATTAGTTATTAGAAATGAGTAATTAAAACTAGAAATGTGCTACAAAAATCTTTTCTCTGTTAAACAAAAAAATCAGGGAAAATAAACAGGGGGAGGGGGTAATAATTCTGACTTTAACTGTATGTATGCAGCTGAATTTGCTTCATTTTGACAAATGAATAAATTTGAGAATTACAGACAAAGCAAAGCCTTTTTAAAAAACAAAAGTACTTATTCCAACTTTTATGCTTTTTAATTCTGATGTTTAAATGTTACATTTAGAGTTTGTTCTTCCTGAATAACTAAAACCTTTTTAAGATGACGTACTGTCATACTAAGTTTCCAACCATAAACAATAGCATTTAAACTCCAGTTCTGGTTAAAATGTAAAGTTGTAAAGAAGCAAATTTATAGAACAAATAGGGAAAATGTTGGTAATGTGATTGTTTTAAAATAAGATCCTGACTTCCAGAATCGGAATTAAATAGAATCGTGAAATACCCACCCCTAATAATAACGATATTTCAAATAACTATTATTTATTAATTATTTTTTTTTATTTTTTCACTTAAATAAATAGACATTTTAAAATACAGAAAATTCTAAAAAAAAAAAGAAGAAAAAAAACATAAAAATACATTAGAAAAAATATGTTTTATAATATATTTAACAATAAATTATATTAAATATATTAAATATATTAAATATATATATTTATTTATATATATATATATATATATATATATATATATATATATATATATATATATATATATTAAATAAGTTATTTAGAATTGTAATGTTTCTAAATACAGAAACACACACACACACACACACACACACACACACACACACACACACACACACACACACACACGAGTGGTTTATGAGGACTATTTACAGACAAATCGTATATTGTATCACACACTAAAAACATGTATTATATGACTTTACCCTACCCTTACCCCTAGATCCAGGAAAGTTGTGGCAAAATCGGAATGTCAAAAGGTTCCATTAAGTATTTTTAAGCATTTGAAATTACAAGGACAACACATGTCCTCGTAAACCACACTGGTAACCACCTTGACAATTTTTTCCTTATAAACCACATAAACAAGAACACACACACCTTCCCTATAGCATGATTCTAAAGTCAAGCACTGGTCAACCTCAGTATACCGACAACACACAAAAACAACAGGCGCAAACAAACTTCAAAGCACAACAGGAATGTCTTGGCTTTGATGGCATGATATGTGATTACCATTTGAATATCCCGAGGCCCAATTTGTGTCCCTCCCACCCCTCCAGAACTGGAGCAGAGCCTGTAAAGAACAAAAAAATGAGCGGGGAAAAATGTAAAATAATTCTAATGACCTACTTCTACTCTGTTCCCCCAGAGCTCAGTGTGCAGGATGATAATAACAGGGCTCTAGGTAGAGAAAAGTGGAGGACTGGAGAGAAATACGCGAAAAAAAAAAAAAAAAAACATCTTGGAGATCAATGGGAGCTGATATTTCTGTTGTCATCATTATCTCGGCTTCACATTTAATATCTGAAGAGGGTTTGCATGCATACAGAGAAAGAGAGAGAAAGAGGGATTAATTTGCAAATTATAAAGACCTGGTACAAAGACTGGTGACGGATTGCATGGTTTTTTGTTGATAACAATCTTATTGCATTGTGGCTCTTGTTTGTAATGTAGATTATGTGTAAGAGATTGGTACATAGATTCCTAATAACATATATTAGAGGGAAACAGAGTAAATAATATTTCTACTAGCATTTTTTTCTTTTTGTGTGGGAGCTCCTTTCTGCTGTGGAATAAAAAAAAATTGAATGCAAATTCTCACACAATTCTGCACTGATCATTATCATTCTGTATGAAAGACTCTGTAAGATATCAAGGCCCTAATGCCACAAAATCCTGGCTTTTGTTGCTCCTAATAGGCTCACAATTATTATAAAAAGTCAGGATTAATCATTTTCAATTGTGAGTTTAAAATGCTGTAAGATGAAGTCGTATAAAATCGTAAGAAAAAGTTGCAATTAAAAATTGTTTAATGTGTCCTGGGAACATGCTTCCGTGATTTTGTGTGCAAAATATAAGAAATTAACAAAGTAAAAACTATTTAAACAAACAAATAAATAAAAAACAAAAAAAAAAGAAATTAACAAATAAATAAATAAGAAATATTAATGATGATACTACTACTACTACTACTACTACTACTAATAATAATAATAAAATTATATTATTTTTAATAATAATACTAATAGTAACAATAATATTTTTGTAGCTTGCATTTCACAGCTTTCCAATGTTACTGTTAAACAAATTTGTTAATTGTTGCTGAAATGTAGGACATCTGAACAATACAAGAACACACAAACAGGGGTTTGAAAGCTCAGACATTAAAAAAAAAAAAAATGTTGCATGCCAGGTTCAAAAAGTTTTGAAAGGGGGTCCATATTTTATTATTATTATAATTATTATTATTATTATTTTCATTATTATTATTATCACAAAATATTACTAGTAATAGCAGTAGTATACTGTACACTACAGGTCACAACAGGCTATTCAAAGTTATTAAAATAGGCATAAAATATAGAATTGGGATTCACCAATAATAAATTCAGTAATAAAATCATAATAAAATAAGTACATTTCCCTATACTAATATTCTGTTATTATAATCTCTCTTTGCAATTTACACAATTAAATTGTTGATGAGTTCATACATATTTCCTGTGTAAGTGACCATTTGAAAAGATTTGGTTTAAGATATGGACTAAATTATTGCCATAGCAGTCATACTGCTAGTTAGACAGAAACGTGTTTGTTTGATTGACTGATCAGCTACTGATCAGTGCTAATGAACGTGCCTTAGAATTCAGTTACTGAGATGTAGACCTGACAGCTGTGATAATATTATTTGGTAACTAATAACCACTAATAACCTCTGTAGTCTCAATGAAGACTGAGAGCTTCATGTCGATAACAGAGGCAGAAAAATAAATGGTTAATATATTCTACATTTGTATTGCGCACGGAAAAAACAAGATAATTAAATCAGTTTTCATACAATCTTTATAATAATAATAATAATAATAATAATAATAAATAAATAAATAACAATAGTTTACTATATTATATTCAGTAACATTTAATTAGGGCCTAACAACTTGTATGTTTTAATGGATGCAAATTTAAAATAAGTCTTTAATATTGTAACATTATTAATTCAAAATATTTAGAAATGAAATACTAATTATCATGAATAAGGCTTATACATTATTAGAATAGGTATTTTAAATAAAAAATGTCATTAGTCATATAACATAATAGCGAGCAATATATATATTCATGATTAACAACATTTAATTAGGGTGAGTAAACATGCACTTGATCACTTGTTTAGTGTATTTAATTTCTAAAATTATATTTGTTAAATTTGTAATAAATTATAATTAGAAAAGTAATTTTAACAATACAAATGACTTGGGACATATTTCAATGACCAGATACACAACATAAAGAGATATAATATAGTTTTTTTTTTTTATTATATTATATTATGTTATATTATATTATATTATATTATATTATTTAATATTATATTATATTATATTATATTATATTATATTATATTATATTATATTATATTATATTATATTATTTTATATTGTATTATAATTATATTATATTATATTATTATAAAAAATTATAACCTTTTTTATATTTATAAATATTAGTAAATATTTACAAATAGCAAGGACATTAAATAACAACACTGCCATCTTAATTCAATAACAATTGTCAACTAATAAAAGAATAACTTGAAAAGGAATCAATTTGTATTTTAGTGTTTATAATTTCCGTTTTAAAATGTGTGTTCCTGTCAGTAAGTGAGCGTCAAGCTGTACAGTAATTAAAGCTGGTTTCCCTTTCAGCAGCGACGTAGGTTCTCACCAAGC
The DNA here is from genome assembly GCF_052040795.2 of Danio rerio. NCBI lineage: Eukaryota > Metazoa > Chordata > Actinopteri > Cypriniformes > Danionidae > Danio > Danio rerio. Next base: position 12,506,522 of record NC_141029.1, read on the forward strand.
TTCAATAAAAAAGTAAATTATACGTCAAAAGCATCATTAGGCGCAAAATTACTGCAACAATAATTCCAATGGCAAAGAAAACTATTATCCCGACCAAATAATTAGAATACAGTAGGTAGGCCACAAAAGCTAGCATAATGTTCAGCGAAAATTAATAAAGTGCACAACCGTTACATTAAAAGCTCGCCAAAAACCACGTTCATCACAGCATGAGCTCCTCTGTGCTAGGGTAATGTAGATAAACCCCAATCAAATCCCAGCGAACGGCCACGCTAACCTTTGAAAGAAATCAAGCAGACGTGAATTATTCTGATTGTCAAATGAATCAATTAGCCACGCTGGAAGCCTCATTTTCCTCTCGGCAGCTTTTCACAAGCAAACCTGAGGACGAACACGTGTGTCGACGCTCCTTCAGATCGAAAATCTTGCGCTTTCTCCCTTTACTTCAAATGATTGCAAGCTATCAGCCTTTGTTTGTTAGCGAGAGGCAATTAAACAAGTGGGAGCCTTTCTCTTTTCTCTGTGTGAAGGAAATTGTAGAAGATGGCATAACTCTTAGCAGCTAAAGTGATTTATCAGTGTGTTAGTATTAAAGCTACCTAACAGTGATGGGTTGAGAAGATATAAGCATCTATAACTTACAGTTTCTCACTAGAATCAATAATGTTTTCTGAATTCAACATGTACTTCAGGACCTTCTACACCTTCCCCAAAGCTAGACCGAATTTGTATGAATTAGCCACTAAACAGACCAAACGTAAAATACTTACGCTTCCTCGTGAGATCAGGCTGGAACCATCACAGTTATTAATGTAAGCCATGAGTTGCGGAGGCTTTCATACTTGATGTGCTCACAATTGTACTGTTATTTGCAGTATATGCCACGTAGACTAACTGTCATGACAAAATGGATAAAGTAGTCAGCGATTGGGGTTGCATGATGGAGCTGCTAAATAAATGAATATAATAATATAACAACTGAATAGTTTGTGGAGAAATTTGGAGAAAACGCATGAAAACATCAGGTGAAAATGTTCTCTGGTAAGTATTTCCGCCATCTTACCAACAATATCTTGCATGGTTCAATGGGATCTCGATAACCTCTAACTTACTACACCCATTCATGTTAAGCCCCAGATAGATGCACTTGGAGTCACTTATTCACATGTAATGAAACAAAGCCTTCACATTGAGGAATCGCCAATACACTTGTATAAATACTGTAAGAAATTATAGTTAAAATATTCAAACATTTTTTTTTTTAACTTAGATTATTATACAATCTTAAAGCTGAATAATTAGGCTTTCCGTTGATGTCTACTTCATTAGAATACAACAATATTTGAAAATCTGGAATCTGATGTTTTGAATCTTTGAAGAATTAAATTGAGAAAATCACCTAATTTGGAAAAAGCTGACCAAATTAAGTTATTAGAAGTGCATGAAATGTACAAAACATCTTTACGAAACGTGATCTTTACATGATATTGTAATGATTTTCAGGGACGAACCCTGATTAATAAAATGGGACTAAGACGGAAAGAAAATTAATGAATGACTGTAGCACATATATTTTTATTTACGTGCAATTTAAACATGTACTTGTACTCCTCTATGTTCAAAATTCAATGAATGGATTAATTTCAAAAAGGAGCTGTTAGCATGAACACAAGCCAATCTATGCAAGCCCAGAGGGGAGAAACGTATTACGCATTCACACACAGTCAGCTCGAGCACACAAACATGATCATATAGAGCATAGATGGCATGCACAAGTCAGAGAGAACACAAAACGTATCACAGCTATTCAAATTCTACACTGAAAGCTACGTTTTAAAGCAGTGAAATGGTTAGGGCGCATGTCCACCGAATCGCTGAAAATGCCAGCTCTCTTCTAAAAATGCTCCATTTTAAGCACTTTTCCAACTGTTGAAGCCTTTGAAAAGTGCAGAACTCTGAGCATTAAGGATAAAACGCATAGTCAGCACTTCACTACACTGCATAACAACAACAACAACAACAATACAAAAATTCTCAGCTCAGGAAAAATCTGTCAATCATGAGTCTAAAGCTCCCATTCACATCTTCACAAAGCAGCACAATCTCATTCATTTAAATATTTTCTACATACATTGGGTGTTGATAAGAAAGTGCAGGGCTCAACAATAAGGACTGCCCGGTGGCCCTGGGCCAGCGTGAAAGACACCCGGGACAGTAGACAGGATTGTTACTGGCCCCTATCGGCCAGTAACGATGAGCATGTTTTTTTTGTTTTTTTTTTGTATCCTGAAAACAACCAGAACAGCGAAAAGATGGCAACATGGCGGCAAAATTAAACAATGAGGCTAAAAGAAAACGTCTGTTTCTAAAGTCTTAGAAGCAGACAATTACATGGGTACAAAATTAAGAAACTGAAAAAAAATAAATAAATAAAAAAACAGTTGTCAGTTTGGCAAGCCATTTTTATAAAAATTATTTAGAATTGCATTTAAATAACAGCACATTTTTCATACTGCTCTTTCATTTGCATAAAATCTTGAATTTTGCTCATTATACATATATTAACATATTTAAAATGTTTAAATTCTAGATTCACAGACATAATTTTGCCACTATTTAAAATATGTGGCGAAGAAATAGCTATTAACTTTTTAGTTGTTTTGGTGGGGCCAGTGAAAATTTTGGTAGGGCAAGTAAAAATCTCTGGTGTCTGGTGCATATGGAAATGAGAGTACTACAGGTGGTTTATCAAGCCCACTCACCTCTGTAAAACACATTCAAAAATGCACAATGCTTTCCCTGAAATATGGATTGTTTATAAGAAAAAGTCTGAGGTCAATAAAAAAAGAGTGCTGTTATTGATATTATACACATGAAACACTTGCATACCAGTCTACCAATTCCCCTCAAATGTTTGTTTTTAGCTACAAGAAAACTGACTCATTCGATGCATAAGGGAGTCAACGTCATTCACAAATACAAATAGGCAACCTATAGTTTAAAGGCCCACTATAGCAACCAAACTGTCAGTCGTTTGCAACAAGCACCAGTAACTTCACTGGCATTGGTGTGAACAGGGCTTAATGTGCTTTAGCTGAATGACTCTGATTGGCAGAGCTGTGATATAAATAACCTTTGTTGTGTTTACTCACTCTATTTGATTTTCTTTTATTCGGTTGAACACAAAATAGGTTATTTTTGAAGAATGTTAGTAGTTCACCCGGTGACTTTCAAATATATCTATATTTTACTTATGGAAGTCAATGGGTACCTCTATCCATTCCTTTTTTTTAAATAACTTATTTTTCTTATGGATGCAAGAAACTCAAAGGTTTAAAACCACACAGGGATGAGTAAACGATGAGGTAATTTTCATTTTTGGATTAACAATCCCTTTAAGGAGAAGCTCATTTAGATCAACAAAAGCCTGCATTTCTCTCACTTCATAATTCATGACTGCAAGCTAACCTTCGTTTGCAAGAGAGAGACACAATTAAACAAGTGACAGCCCTTCTCTTCTCACAGTGTGATGGAAATTGCAGAAGATGGAATAATTCTCGGCAGTTAATAAAATAAGTGTTATAGGCTGGAACAATGGTTACAGGAGCCACTGAAATTTCATGCTCCTTTTAATCCTCACCGTCTCGATCTCTTGGGGAAGCGTTTGCTTTATCAAAAACAGACTTAAGAAAAGCAACCATGGAAACAGAAAAAGCAGCACACAAGACCGGCGCTCGCGTAAAGCATGTACAGAGAGCGTTTGGAGTGGTGTTTTTGGGAGCCGCGTGTGGATGTGATCAGAGATGTGATAATGTGTCTTCTGTGTCTTCTCTCATCTAAAGTCTGCATGAGCTCCACGTCTCAAGTCTCTGCTAAAGCCAACATTACGCTCCGCTGAGGTGCTCTAGATTTACCACTCCAAACGAGAGCTTACATCAGTTTTGGTTGGAAATTGTTCTCTCAAAATGAGTTGCGGGGATTTTGGAAAGGAATCAAAACAGCGAAGTGTTTACAGATGTCTATGTTATCTGTATAGATTATGCTAGCTAGATCTTTTTAATGGAATTAATTAAATATGTTGCTATGAATTATTAAATGAATTATAAATGTTGCTGGATCTTAAATGAAATCCTTCAGTTGGTCAAATACTTTATGTATGGAAGTAATTGAAATTTAGCTGCTATATTTGCCCACATGATAAATATACGATATATATGTGCTTGTTTTTATGAAAACATAACTTTGGAACAAATATATCCAACCATTCTCTACAGAGGATAATTATTGAGATAAATTTAATTGTGAAAAAATGCATAAAATACATTTTCAGAAAATATTTCAACAATATTTGTTTTCTAAGATGTTTTTTTTCCCTTTTTGTTTAACACATATAGACCTGTTGTTAGATTAAACATTAATGCCCTCCCAAAAATACTATGGGAAACAAAAAGAAAATAAGCTTTAATATATTAACAATCGTTTTAATCTAAACTGCTGTACATGTTACAATTCTCTTTTACAATTAAAGTTAAGTACATTTTAAACACATTTACAAGAATTTTGGGTCGCCACAGCAGAATGAACCGCGAATTTATCCAGCAAGTTTTTTTTACGCAGATGCCCTTCCAGCCGCAAACGATCTCTGGGAAACATCCACACGCACATTCACACACACATACATTACGAACAATTTAGCTTCGCCAATTCACCTGTACCGCATGTCTTTGGACTGTGGGGGAAACCGAAGCACCCGGAGGAAACCCACGCGAAGGCAGGGAGAACATGCATACTTCACACAGAAACACCAACTGAGCCAAGGTTCGAACCAGCGACCCAGCAACCTTCTTGCTGTGAGGCAACAGCACTACCTACTGCGCCACTGCCTCGCCTGCTGTGGCAACAATTTGTAAAAATTACCTGTTTTTGTTTGGTGTCTGTCACTTTGAATCCAAAATATTCCAATATTACCGATGTCCTTTTTTTCTTTGATATTAATTAGTCTGTTAATGCTTCAGAAGCAGCAAATGTCATCATCCCGCACTCATCTACGCTTTCGTGTTTGTTTGTTTTTATTGTGGACATTCTGCACAGTCCGGTTGTGCCATTCTGACTGGGCAGAACAAAGTGTCCTCACTCAATTGGCTAGTAAGACTATCACACACAGGCGGTAGTCACGCATTTGCTTTGGGTGGGGGAAATTAAATAATACAAATATATTTCAAATCGCAGCCTCATGCGATTAGCTAAACGCAATGTTTCAAATACGATTGTGTTTCGATTGCAAATAATCGCACAGCCCTAATTCAAACATTTAAACATTTTAATAACATAAATGTTTAATATTGTAATATTGAATAACATAAATATTTAAACCAAATACATTCTGTGATTGTCAATTTACTGTATGTTTCTTATAATGTTGCTTACCATTGTTCCTTTTTAAAGATACTTTACCAACATTTTGGTTCAAATATTTTCTGTGCAGTAAGGAAGTCTTTTGTCACACATTTTTTGAGGTAAAAAAAAAAAAAATTAGAAATAGAAAAGAAACTTCTAGAATAGGGCATCTCAGCATGCTCTTATAAACACAATCTAAAAGTACACTGATAATAATCTATTCATTTTACGCCATGCTTGCAAATTATCCATCATCGGTAGGCCATCGCTGGCAATGATTTCAAACTCTAACATGTAAACCACATCACAAGCAGAACTAATGAGCGTGAACAAGTTTTTCCATTGCCACCCTGATGCTTAGCAGCCTTTCTCCAGATGTTCTGAAGATGTTCACTGCAGGTCTGAACGATGAGGATTATACGTGCTCACATAGCAGCCGTTCTCCCCGCGCTCTTATCAGCGTAATGAAATAGCACTGCTTGGGGGAATTTGATTAAGGTTGCAGACTTTTAATCAGGGAGGAATCTGAGATTTTTTTGTGGGGGTGGTGCAGAGGTCTCAGTGGTACACCAACAACAACAGAGCGAATAAGTGGCGACTGATAAGTCCCAAGGCCAGCTCGACTCAGGTGTCAGGAGCTATAAAGATTGCGGGCCGACTGCTAGCTGAGCGCAGGCTGCTGTTTGGGGTCCTGTCGTGGGTTATTAGCAACGGCGGGGGAATTTGCAATCAGGCAGATGTGTGCTGGCGGTCAGAAAAAGAGGATAAAGCATCTGGGCTGGAGGCCTCTGAGGATACGGGTACGTCACTGATGTGTGTGTGTGCCCAAACACAAATGTGTAAAATGACATGGGTAGGACACAGGTATTACAAGGAGATGGTGAATTATGAGGACATTGATGTCATTCCCATTTTTAAATCATACATAATACATTTTTTTCAGAGATGAAAACTGTATACAGTTTCTTGTAAGGGGAAAGGCTGTGGTAGGACAATAGAAAATGCAGTTAGTTAAAGTAAAAACAAAAGGAAACCTATAGAATGGCCCCACAAAAAAAAAAAAAAAAAAAAAATTAATAAAAATCGGTGTATTACATATTATCTTATTAAAACTATTACAATATACTAAATACTACTTGTAGTACTAGTAGTAGTAGTGTAGTAAAAAAAAAATCGAATATATTTTATACAACATACAAAAGGTTAAGGGGCGAGGCAGTGGCGCAGTAGGTAGTGCTGTCGCCTCACAGCAAGAAGGTCGCTGGTTCGAACCTCGGCTCAGTTGGTGTTTCTGTGTGAAGTTTGCATATTCTCCCTGCCTTGGCGTGGGTTTCCTCCGGGTGCTCCGGTTTCCCCCACAGTCCAAAGATATGCGGTACAGGTGAATTGGGTAGGCTAAATTGTCCGTAGTGTATGAGTGTGTGTGTGAATCTTTCCCAGAGATGGGTTGCAGCTGGAAGGGCATCCGCTGCGTAAAAACTTGCTGGATAAGTTGGCGGTTCATTCCGCTGTGGCGACCACGAAATAACTCATGCACAACACAATTCACATTTACAAAATCTAATTTGTAAATTTAAAACACAATTCATAAATGCATAAAAGCAATTCATAAAATCAATCAAATAATTTCACCAAATAAATTTGGATTTGTTTATTTTTGAATTGTGTTTTAAACCTACGAATTGGATTTGTGTAGTTTTAAATTATATTTAGAATTTACGAATTGGATTTGGGCGTTTTTGCATCATGTTTTGAATGGATCTACGAATTGGCTTTGTGTATTTTTAAAATGTATTTTGAATTTACGAACTGGATTTGTGCATTTTTTAATAGTGTTTTGAATCTAAAAATTATATTTGTATTTTTGAATTTACAAGATGTATTTATGTATTTTTGAATCGTGTTTTGAATTTACGAATTGAATTTGTACATTTTTAAATCGTGTTTTGAATTGTTTATTATTGAATCTACAAATTTGATTTGTGCACTTTTGATTTGTATTTTGAATTTACGAATTAGATTCGTGCATTTTTGAATCGTGTTTTGATTTTACAAACTGGATTTGTGTATTTACGAACTGTGTTTTGAACTTACAAATTGGATTTTGTAAATGTGAATTGTGTTGTGGATGTATGAATTATATTTAGCAAATGTATTATTTTTAGACTGTTCCGACTCCATAACTACCAGCCTATTCTCATGAGAAAACGTATTTTACATTTTGTCAGTTTAGTGGCTAATTTGTACGATTTTAAAAGAGGCGTGGCACCCAACCCTACTCTGTCACTAGGGTGGTACCTTTTCAAAAGGTACACATTTGTACTTCTTAAAGGGTCTATATTGGTACCTCAGAAGTATATATTAGTAACTAAAACATTAAAGAGGTATACTTTTGTACTTTTTAGGTACTAATATAATAATAGGTAGTAATTAGGTACAAATATGTACCTTTTGAACAGGTACCACCCCAGTGACAGCTCTCGTACCTTTTTTTCTGAGATTGTCATCCTAAGTAGAACCCTAAAGGCTTATTAAGCGGAAATTCAAACTGTTGTCCGGGTGATGTTTGTCGGTTGCCAAATGAATGAAATACAAGACCAGACTACCAAATAATACCTGCCATGAGAATTCACTATCGGGAGGTGATATATTCTCTCGTAGAAGAATTTTGCTTTCACAGAGTAATCCAACAACAGTGCCCAAAAGCTCCGCCCCTTTCTCTACATATTCCACACTTATTTTTAATGGTTGAATGAGTGCATCATTCTGTATTTAAAGTGTACTTATTCTTTTTAGAGTTTTCAGTGTGAATACACTAGTTACACTATTTATATTACAAAATGGCAAATAATGGTTAATAATAAGTAGGTAATTTGGGCATCTAATGTATATATAAAGTATACAAAATTATTTTATTCCATATATTACAAAAATGGTTTTACAATTTAAAAAAAGTATGTTATCATTTGATATCATTTGAATCATTTGATCTTATATAAATGTTTAGCAAAAACATAATACATTCATATTTTAAAATATGATTCAAAACCTATTTATAGCTCATTACTACATTATCAGCCAGGCAGACACCGAAAAGAATGGATTATGAGCTGTATGTGTGTGTAAAACAGCACACATTATAAGCTGTATGTTTGTGTAAAACAACAGCAGCATGCAGCTCTAAAGCACTTAGCACACATATTTATCTCATTAAAGCTTTTTATCTCATTAAAGTCATACTGCAATTTCACTTTTAATTTGATTAATCTCGCATCCCTAGATGAAATATGCTTGCAAATATCTCCCTTTGTATTCCGCAGAAGAAAGAAAGTCATACGGCCTCAGAAGTGTACGAGAGCGAGTAAATGATGATAGAATTTCGGGGTGAATCATCCCTTTAAGTCATGAGATAGAGAAGCAAGTGTATGTGTGTTAAGGTTAGGTGACAGTGCAATAGCAGCCTTTAAGCCCAAACAGAGTTAAAGCACACGACTGACTGTGAAATGTCTAAAAGGCTATGGCTTTGCACATAAAAGTGTTGGCCCCTTTTGACTGCATCGGTTTCAGTCCTCGGTTCATTTCGAAATGTCAGCTCTGTTTTGACTGCCACAATCACAGGAACTGATACAGGCATCTGTGCTGTTCCAAGGGGAAATAAAAGGTGAAAGCTCTCGAAATCTCCTTTTAATATGACCTTTACTGACCTCAGAAACGGGTTAAGATGGGAGTGCAGGCGGTGAACTGTTTTAGAGGGTTTAAGGGAATGAAACTCAATTTCGTATGGCTCAGAGAAGCTGTAAGAAAAGTATGTGGATTTATAGGAAACACTACCACCGTTGGAAGAGAAGTACAGTCATAAAATAAAAGCACAATGGCAGGTATACTGACACACAGTAGCTGTTTTAATAGTTCTTATGGTTCTCTCAGACGTGACAGACTTTTATAGACTCTCTATTATTCCGTCTTATGCCAAGTTCATTTTACAGCAATGGATGTTGCTTCTTGTCATACCTGTACAGGAATGTTTTTGTACTTCTGAAAAACAGGCAAGATAAAAAGCCATCGATTCTTGTGATTTTTCGTTTTAGCAGATGTTTCCTGCTGGTAATGTTAAGCTAAGTTCAGCTGCAGGGAGGCAGAAATTGTATCTGATGTTTATATAAGAGACTGGCTTGTGAATGTTCAAGCATATCACCAAAGACGGTATCATGTTTTTGTACCTGATGATCTTCTATTATTGTCGCAACAAAGATCTGTCTAGACTATTTATTATTTTAACTTGACTGAACATACTGTGCGGAAAACAAATACTTATTCTTAAAGCTGAAGCTTTTTTTAAGCTTTCAATGAGATTATTTAGCCATGAAAGAATGTCTTAATAACAAACATTCACAGACAGTTTGAACTATTCCTTCTATTTCCACATTGCAAACCAATCCACATAGCAATATAAGTTACCCAATGTCATTTCAGTTTATCTAACCAATGTGGTTCAACAGGTTGGGGGTTGGGGGTGAGACTTTCCAGGACAATCTGGGAGCTCCACCATTTGATTTTCCAACCAATAGAAAATGGGAATGTGTCAATACAGAACAATGCATTGACACAATTTTAGACACAGGAATCTGGACCACATTGACCTCCGCAGGTTTATTGTATATATACTGATAAGCAAAAAAGCACTCACACTAGAAATAAGGAAAATTTTATACAGAATGTAAATGTTTGGGGTAGCTTGTTGATACACTGTTACTCATGGATAATCTTACTGGAAACAGAATATTATAGAATACTTATTTTCAGCTTCCTAAACACCCAAAGCATTTATAAAGATATCGACACATTAGTCTATTTTATTCTTAATGTTTATAGGATGTTTTTGAAGAAGTATTATTGTAAAACTGTCTGCTTTTTCTGTGATGATTTGCATTGATTTACATTGTGAGTGTGTCAAAAAATACTGTGGAATGCAACACACTATGACAAAGATTCCCATTCTCTATATCAGAGCAGGAACAAGACGTTAGATGGAAATTGTACCCCAACATTATGGGAAGGTCGGATTTTGTTTGGAAATGAAAATTTTGGTTGACGCCAGAACTCAGCGTTAGGCCGACATCAATGTCTACCGTTTAACCTAAAATCAACCAAATATCAACATCTAATGATGTTACAGCTTGATGTTTTATGGATGTGACCACTATGCCATGTAACAGATGTTGGATTTTGGTTGCCATACCTGATGAATAAATGTCAGTATATGACGTTGGTTTAAGATGTTGGCTTAACATTGGATTTTGTTCACTTTCCCACACAACCTAAAATCAACCAAATATCAATGTCATTTGACATCATTATTAAACGTTAAAATAACGCTGTCTAGATGTAGAATTTTGGTCACCTGACATCACAACCTAAATCTCACCTATTATAACCATCTTATGATATTGCGTGCCTTCTGGGTTGGCTCAACCAATGACATTTATTAGAGAGTGGAGCTTTCGAGAACTTTCTGTGAGCTCCACCAATGGCATTTAGTTGGATCTTTTGTTTGTCCAACCAATATGGCTCAATCAATTGTGTATAAGTGAGGGACATTCCAATTGTACCTCTATTGTAACTCAATTAGTCTGTCCAACCAATGACATTAAGTTGGCAAGACTCTCAATTTGTCCAACCAAAAATAGTTCAACCAATAGCATTTACTTGAAAGTGGTGACTATCTGTAAGCTTCACTAATGGGATTTAGTTAGAGGCAAATTTTTTTTAGTTTATCTTACTAATATGGCTCAACCAATTGTGTTTAGTTGGGAAACCTTCCAGTTGTAAAACCAATGTAGCTCAATTAATGTGTCCAACCAATGTAGCTTGATAATGATATTTACAGTAGTAGTGGGTTGGATTTTTTTTTTCGACTCTCTATTTGTTTAACCAAAATAGCTCAACCAATATCATTTAGCTAGAGGCAGAACTTTCTGCTTATCCAACAAACATAGCTGAACCAGAGCTTGTGTTTACTGTAGTTGGAGAATTGTCCCTCTGTTTATTCAACCAATGGTTTTTATTCCTTAGCAGGAGTTTCTGATTGTCCTGGGTATACTGTGGTAGTATTGTTTGGGGGCGGGACCTTCCATTAATCCAACCAATTATATTAGGAAGTTCACTGCAAGCGTCAAGAAAGCATTCAATGTGCTTTCTGTCAGTGCATGTGGTAAAACTGGCACTGGATACCGTAGAGACGTTTGTTCCACTTCACGCTGGGCACCGTGACAATGAATTTATTCACATGATGTACACAGTCTGATGGAGTGAAAAGGTACAGTATGTAAGCAACTAATTATTCATCTGTTGCCATAACGTTACTAGAATCGAGGGCTTTGACTGATCACACAGCATCCGCGAAACAGCATGTTCACATTTAGAATCAAATGATATTCAATGTGAAATTCTCACTGGCCTTCTAAAAAAACATGAGAATAAATTCAGACCGTCAGTTGTAAACTGGGCTTTCCGTTTTCAGTCAGAGAGTATTTGCTTTCAAACCACCCTCTAAATACAAATTCTTTCTCGGATATTGGTTAAATATTAATACGGCACTGCATAGAAAGATGCTGGGGCTAGAGAATAAATCTAGTTTATAGTTCCATTTTCTGTGCACGCAGCCAAAGTGATCAAAGGAGGCTTTTTTAGCAATCACTTTGAAATAGAGTCTCCAATTTTAAGCTTAAAACTGAACCAATGGCAGTACTGTAGTCTCAAACACAGGCCAGATCCTAAAGGTCAGTGTGATTGCATTTCTAGAGACTATTCATTGAGTTACAAGAAACGATGGACAGCTCTGTTCATGTTGTTGCTGTCAGCAGTCTTAATAGTATTTCTGAACAAAGATTTTGTTTAGTGGGGGAGTTGTTGTTGTTGTTATACCGCGAGTTATAGAAGTGGTTTTGAGATCTAAGCGCACAGGAATTCCCCATCTATTCCCTTGAGTCCTGCACTATAGGGGCTAGAACAGCAGCATTCTCTCTTAATCTGATCTCATTTTGCTTTATGGATTTTTTTTTTTAATCCCCCATGATGCTTACATCAGTGAGCATTGCTTCATTGTGTGAGCTGAGGCCATATCATGATTGGGTTTTTACAAGATGCTGCAAGCCATTTGAATCTGGCTTGTAATAGTTTTTTTTATTACCATCCTCTCCTTCTTTCTGTCAAATTTCTGTGTGTGTGTGTGTGTTTTTTATAGCTTATCTAATTATGTTTCAGGTCTGGGCCTGGAACAATATTATATCACAGCCTTCCCCCAATACTTAACATTTTACTAAGGCCACACTGTGTAATAAAGCAGTGGCGAGATCAAGACACCCAAAACTCAAAGTGTCAATCAGCAGGACATACTAATTAAAAAGCCATCAGGGGACCACAATCAATCTCCACCATGTCACAATTCATAAATCAATGGATTATTTCTACATTGGAAACATGCTACGGGAAAATAGGGATATGTCTCCGCCACCTTTCTTTCTTCAAAGAATGATAAATTTAACACAGAAGAAGCAGCTTCATTTGTCGAGCAGGAGTTTTCATTTCGGCTCATTCAAATGTGTTACAGTGACTAGTGCTGGAAATGTTTTTAATGTTCTGCTGGCTGGTTGCAGTCGTTATCGGAAGGCAGCAGCAACAATATGTTCTCTTCGGCACACAGTTCACCATCGATCACTTGTCAGTAGTTCACTATACATGTATGAAATGACTACACCAATTGAAAAACAAATGCATTTCTGTAACAGACTCGCATTCATTGACATCCAAACCTTTTTTGGTGCAGAAAAACACCAACAGCTTCTCTTCCACATAAATTAAATTTTCGCACCATCCCCAGCAAAATACTATGCAATGAACACAAACACTTTCAGCATAGTTCATGATTTGTACATGACATGGCTTTGCTGACATGCAGTTGTAAACTGCAGCACTATACGCATCCTGTCAACATACAAATCATGAAAATAAACAAGCCAGGCTCATTCTGATTATGTAACCCTATATACATTTCTGGAGAAAGCAAATACTTATGTCACCACTTCAATATGTTCCCTCTGTTGCTGTTCTTGCTGTCGCTGCAGCGGTAGTAGGTGCGCCAGCAGCTTTTGACCGCTGGGTGGTGCTTTAACCATAGATTTTCAGCTTTGCCTTTTCACAATACTAGATAGGACTGTAGGCTATTGTATGTGTTCCTTATGTGATGTGATGTGGTTAGTTAAAATGTAATTTTGTATGGTTGTTTTGGCTTTGGGGCAACACAGTGGCTCAGTGGATAGCACAGTCACCTCACAGCAAGAAGGCTGCTGGTTCGCGCCTCTGCTGGGTTAGTTGGCATTTCTGAGTTTTCATGTACTCCTCGTGTTGGCGTGGGTTTCCTCCGGGCACTCCAGTATAGGTGAATTGGGTAAGCTAAATTGTCCATAGTGTATGTGTGTGAATGAGTGTGTATGGGTGTTTCCCAGTTATGGGTTGCAGCTGAACATTTGCTGTGAAAAACATAAGCTAGATAGTTGGCAGTTCATTCTGCTGTGTCGACCAGAGATTAATGAGGGGATTAAGCTGAAAAGAAAATGAAGGAATGAATGTTTTGGTTTTCTTAGAAATAAACATGTTTTTACACTATACTGTATGTTTTAACAAAGATACAACACATGGTGAGTAGTATAGCGCTAGGCTGCAAAAATTAAGCCTTTATAATAATTGAGTTCTTTAGCCTTATAGTGCCCTATTGAATAGCATTGGGGTAAAAAGAATGTTTCAATTTCTTTGACCATCATGGCAATGTTATTACCTCAAATCCTAAACGTGCGTACACCGCAAGATATGATTACGCTGTGTACACTTCTTCAGATCTCAGATTTTTTTCGCCAGTGCCATTTGTGCCTGCTTTTCTCACGTAAATCCACCAGAGGCCGCCGTTGACTGACTGTCGTACTGACCACCCTACCCCTTCCCTAAACCCAACCAATAGTGTTTTAAAAAGCACAGACTGTCCTTTCAATCCCCTTCCCTAAACCCAACTGACAGTGTTTTTCAAAAGCAATCCAGAGAAAGAAAAGCCCTCCGATTTTTACCACGTTTTCAGATTTTTTCTCTGTTATTTACTTGTTGATTTAAATTTTTAGCTTTTTTTTTTTTAACCGTTCTTCACCGAACTCGAACCCTGTTGTCAAAGTCAATTCTGTTCTACAATTCTGCCGACGTACATGTAAGCGAGAAAAGGAACGACATCATACTGCTCCGTAGCGTTCATTTTAAAGATGAAATGCAGCCGTTTGTACACTCTCAGAAATAAAGGTGCGTGAGCAGTCACTTGGGTGGTACCTTTTTATAAGGTACACATTTGGACTTAAAGGGACCATATTAGTACCTTAAAAGTATACATTAGTACCTACAAAATTTAAGAGGAACACTTTTGTACTGTTTAGGTACTAATATGTACTCTTGAGGTAATAATATGGACCTTCAAGGTACAACCTTTGGAAAAGGTATAGTCACAGATCACATGCCTTTATTTCTGAGAGTGTAGCCCTGGCTACATAATTTGTAATCTGCAGAAACATATTTGAGCTATGCATTCAGATTGAGCCTATGCTGAAAAAAAAAAAAAAAACAGTTCAAAGTCCTTTGGATGCAAAGTTTATAGGAGAAGAGATTTACACACTGTATATACGACACTATTTAATGCCAAAAAATAGATTTAACATTGTTTTGTTGGTAGATTAGGCCACACTGTTATGTTTATACTCATAGTAAACTGCAGCTTTTTATAAAAAATGAGCTGCTGTGTTTGTGCTCTTTAATTTGCACATTTTCAATGAATTTTATATCCCATCTGCATTTTTATGGGACTATGAACTCACAATTGTAATTTTCCTTTGTTTAGTAAATATTGAACTTATTTTCAAAACTTTTGCAAAGCATAATAATGGATACTATAAAAAAGGAACATATTTAAGTTAATTCATTTAGCATAAAACTAGACATTGTTATAGCATCATTAACAGGACATTTCACTTTGAAAATGGCACAGAACCATTGGTTTTATTTTATTTTATCCAGTTGATTAAATTGCCATTAAGTATTTAGCAATTAACTTGTATTTTATGAATCACCAAGGACCACAGTTAAAGTTTTAACTTTAAGATAAAAATCTTCTACAAAAGAAAAAAAAAAATAATTTGGAAGTAACTGGAATGCAATCTCTCCATATAAAACATTAAAGATTAAGGTGAGCAATGTAGTCATCGAGTTTGATGCTATAACGTTGTCAAATGACTTGAGTAGCATTCTTCCGAGGGCTTTAAATCTGCTCCTGTGTCACTGCTGTAATGTCAGTTTACTATTAATGTAAATTAAAACGATAAAATGAAAGAGCACAATGATTTTACACTATCAAGGTTAAGCCTTGCTATTAGACACAATGGGCCTCATTAATAAACCTTTGTAAATATGGAAGTAGTGCATGCCCATTCACAAAACGCTTCCTAAACACCAGATTTGAAAGTTAAGTGTGTGTGGTATTGAATTACAATCTTTTGTAAATACGGTTTTAGTGCCTGCTCATTCCCAACTATATGTGTGTAGGAAACCAGTGAAATATTTCTGGACTTCATTTTATGGGCTTCAGTATGTTTATAAAGGTATGGAAGACAAATTAGGCAATATGCCTAACAATAAATATTCAATAAATGTGTGTCCGCCAAAGCGTTTTCAACCATGCAGCTTCAAAATGGCAAGCTATCTTCAAAGATGTCCAGCAGGGGGCACTTAAGAACACTTTGCTTCGGTGGAACAGCGTTTTTCAGCTGAGATGATTTGGTCAGTGGTGGATTTAGGCATGGGAAATATGTGTGATTGCCCAGGACGGCATCTTGCTAGGGGCGGCACAGGGAGATGGTGCAAAAAAGGGCCCAGTAAAAGCTTTGAGATAAGATTTACTTTATGCAAGTGTATTAATTTAGAGTGGTTATCCCAGAATAAGGGGCGAGGCATTGGCGCAGTAGGTAGTGCTGTCGCCTCACAGCAAGAAGGTCGCTGGTTCGAACCTCGGCTCAGTTGTCGTTTCTGTGTGGACTTTGCATGTTCTCCCTGCCTTCGCATGGGTTTCCTCCGGGTGCTCCGGTTTCCCCCACAGTCCAAAGACATGCGGTACAGGTGAATTGGGTATGCTAAATTGTCCGTAGTGTATGAGTGTGTGTGTGAATGTGCGTGTGGATGTTTCCCAGAGATGGGTTGTGGCTGGAAGGACATCCGCTGCGTAAAAAACTTGCTGGATAAGTTGGCGGTTCATTCCGCTGTGGCGACCCCAGATTAATAAAGCGACTAAGCCGACAAGAAAATGAATATCCCAGAATAAAGACGTTAGGGGCTATTCACATTTGGCATATTTTGCACACATCTGTTTGTTATTCTTTATGTGCAACCAAAACTACGCTGGTGAAATCAAATTGACCCATGTGTGCAGAAAGCCATTCCTGCACACCTCACACGCACTTCTCCTGATATCAGTTGTTTAAATGCACGCTGATATGCATCGACATGCAAGTCGACAAAACTAAAGTTTATATCATATGATGATGATGTTACGCATGGCTATGAAGCAGAAAGGAGGAATAATGAGTCAGGGAGGTAACAAAGACTTCATAACATTAATTCTCGGCCATGAGTCGGATGTAAGACAAAAGATAATTCTATAAAACATCTATATTTTTTGCATTCTATAGAACTGCCATAATTAATATTCATGCAAAAGTCTTAGAATATTGCTCCAGTTGTGTCTTTACATTGTTTTTCAGTTAGATTTAGGGTTGATTTGTTATTTATTTATTTATAATAATACTAATAAATAAATTCTTATATTTACTGAAAATAAATAAATATATTTAAATATATTTATAATTATTATTAATTATATATATATATATAGTCAACCACAGTGTCTTTATTTCTTGGGGGATGGGGAATGTTTGGGGTGGTTTCGACCAGGGTGCCATTTAAACTAGAAATAGAAATATTAGATAAAAAAAAATGTCATAATAACTTTTCTTTTGTTGTTCAGTCATTTTGCAAGAACTAGTTTTGGACCTTGGGTAAAAATTGGTTTTACTACAATTTGAAGTTGACGAACTTCAGTAATCAATTTGCCAGCAATTGTTTTGTGCAGCACTAACACATAGTAGGCAAAAAAATTGAGTTTCTATACTGACTAAAATCTGAAAATACAAACCCTTTCATGAATCAGAAAATTTCCATCAGAAAAGCAGCACAATTCACACAAAAGGCCGTTTTGCTCATGTTACATCAATGAGGCCTGGTGTGAAAGACAGCAACAGCACAACAATATGACAGAATCCATTTATGTTCAATAAATAATCACATTTCTTTATGATAACAACAACAGTAGAAATTCCTCTGTCAATACCTCTGTAATGTATTTCATAAGTCTACTCTAGGCCATTTACGGTTTCCAAGCAACTTAATAAAAGAGAGATTAACTTGTTAATTAATATAGAAGCTGATGTGTGATCACAGGTGTGCATATTTGCTACATTACAAGGAGCGTGACTTTATCAGCATTTAGAACAAGAGCATTTATATTTAAATCCAGGGTTTCAAGCTGCATACTGTATTGAATCTTAGTCAAGGTTTACACAAAGAAATAGATTTTAATATGCTTAATGCACAACTACATAAATAAAATTATTGAAAAACAACAACCAAAGAATCAGTAAAACATCTACTAAAACTGTACAATTATTTATTAAGCAATGACAATCTTAAATCAAACACACATGCAATCTTATGACTGAATCACAACAGTTATGTTTATTAAATCCTTAATAAATATGATTCTCATAGAAGATCTTCAGTGTTTGACCCAGGGAGAAAAGCTGACGTGTAGTTATGAAACAGCTTCAGTCTTAAATCTTTTCAACCGCACGATATTTATTATTTATGGGTTACAAAAAACACTGAATATGAACACTATCTGCATTTACATGACTCTAAAAATGCCTAACCGACTTCTACCCCAGTGCCATTTTGTCAGAAAACTTAGATATTTTTTTATATATCTTATATTTACCTATATTTGGCTGAGTAGAATAATCAGTCCTGTGATTTCCATCCAATCAAATCATCCATAGAAAATTTGCATCATACAAAACAACCTCAAGATACAGGTGCTTTATATATGTAGCAAACATATATACACTCACTGGCCACTTTATTAGGCACACCTTAGTAGTACTGGCTTGGTCTATCAGTTCGAACCAGCCATTCTCCTTTGACCTCTGGCATCAACAAGGCATTTGCGCCCACAGAACTGTCGCTCACTGGATATTTTCTAATTTTTTTGGATCATTCTCTGTAAACCCTAGAGATGGTTATGCATGAAAATCCAAGACGATCAACAACCATGCCACATTCAAAGTCACTTAAATCACCTTTCTTCCCTACTTTGATGCTCGGCTACATGCCTAAATCCATTGAGGTGCTACCTCAATGATTGGCTGATTAGATGTGCTAACGAGCAGTTAGCACATCTAATAAAGTGGCCGGTTAGTGTACAGTGGAATAAAGTGGCCGGTTAGTGTACAGTGGAAGCATTAAAAGTGTCTAATAAGACACAAAAACATCACAAGCAATGACCTAAAGACAGTTTAGATACTGAAGATGTCTGAAGGACTGAAATCACCAAATGTTCTTAAACAATCATTAAATTCCCTACAGAATGTTACGTTTTCAAACAGAAAAAGCATGTAAACACATCAGCTTTTCATACCGTAATACTCACTATTTCTGAGAACCTTTAAAATTGCTATTTTTTACTCCTACTTTGAGTAGTGTTTACAAGAGAAACGTTCATTCTACTTTCAATTACATTTTTACTTGAGTATGGTTTTCAAGTACACTTTCCACCACTGCATTTTTGTTATAGAATCAGCTCTACTACTGTATAGCATAATGACATTCTAGCTTGCAATACAAATATATACATCCAATCAGAATACAAATCTACTTTTGAAAGATTTCCAATAAAAAACACACACATTTTGCCTGCAGATTGTGTGGTTAGAGGCAAACAGGCCCATGCTAACTAGAAAAACCAGCAAAACAAATTACCACTTACACCTTTACTTTTGAGAATTGTTTTTTTATGCATCTTAGAAAGCGTTGTTTGCTCGTTTGTCTGTTTACTTGTGTAATTTTCTTATAAGATTATCCTTAGCTTGCGCGGGTGGGTTAGCGTGATTTAGTTGTTCCTCTTAGCTTGTTTCCACACTGACTGATAATGACTTCTTGCCTCCATCCCTGAGCGTCTGCATGCTTCTCTTTCAATCCCTCTGCACTCCAACTCTGCTCATCTGGAACCACATTCTCTCCACAATCTACACTCCTCCTCCCAATTAAGGGTCTCTGTAACGGACCCTGAGGAGTACAGGACGCACAAGCATACACAATGACTAGCCACAGTAGACATGTGACCATATTCAGAGATACAATATATTGTGATAACGGATATGCATGATTCTGTAATAGTTTGCACTTCAAAAAAACTGTGAATAATTGTTCATTACTATTTTTTACAAGTTTTAGTAATATTCAGACTGTTGTATTCAGAGTGGTGTTTATACTAACATTGGATTATTTAATGGTGTGTTCCAGTTCACATACTTACACATACTATCCTTCCTAAAAGCTATTGGAAAATCAAATTAGTGTGTTCCAAATCATATTAAGTTGAAATTACTCTAAAGTTACCCATATAGTCTACTATTTCCAGTAGAAAACTCTAACTGCTAACATTGCCCATAACACATTGCGCATTAGATGAGACTTTGATATGGAGGTAAAAGTGTCAAACTACAAACATCGGCTTTGGGAAAGATGTCTGATGGATTGTTAATGAATATCTAATCTAATTTATTGAATTTTTTCGCTTTATATTTCATCTGCAACAACAATGTGAACTTTTATAACAATGCAACTGGTCATTAACTTCTGAATGATAACTTCTGACGACATTTCTCAGGATGAAAGACCCACGAATGGGATTATGAATTAACATGCTGCTGCATTTCCAATGGTCGGAAAATATATCTGAAAGAATCGCGAATGATGTGTTGAGATGACTGATTGGTCATGTAACAAAGAAACAAAACAGTCCATTAATGAGCAAGTAGTGTGTCTCAAATGGTCCATACAAGTCAAATCAAGTTGAGCTTTATTGTCATTGCGCTACATGTGTGGACATACAGTAGAATGAAAAGTCATGTCTAGTAGAACCACGGTTCTAAATAAATAAACAATCATAAATATGAACACAACACTGAACATAAGATCTATTTTAAACCTATACATGACTAACAAGTGTTAATCTAGCTATACTAGCTAGTAACTATGTATAAATACTATAAATACTTAACTATACACATAACTAAAGACAGACTATACAAGTAATTTTATATAATTTAAAACAATATAACCGATTGTGAGTCGCGTGACAACAGAGTGAAGATCCTCATGCAGTTTGAATTAGAATCATTAAGCAGGCAATGGTCTGACAGGAACAAACAGTACAATGAGGATAATGCAAATGTGTAGTCTATGTAACAGGCAAGTAGGTAGGTACAGGGATCAACAACATAAACAAGAAATTAAGTGTCGGGAAACAATGAAAAACTAAACAAGGATATGCTTTGTAATGTTTCAGCAAAAACAAGACTCAGCAAAGTGTGAGGGAATGTGAGCAGCCTATATACTCTGTGTAATCAGTCTTAGATGAGCTTTCAGCTGTGTGTGGGTGTGATCATGATGGGATCATGGTGGGATTTGTAGTTCATAAAGTGACAGAATTTTTGTCCAGGTGATGGTGCATGTTTACTAGCAATCATGACAGTTATTGTGCAAGATATTATGCAAAAGATATATTCAAACTGTTACACACTCAAAAGTATATACATTTCCTTCACAATATAAATGAAGCTTTGAACAAATCAAACGGGAGTCGTTGGGATAATTACGTAAAAATAAATGCATGTTTTCCCAGTGATGGGTTGCTGCTGGAAGGGCATCCGCTGCGTAAAAGATAGCCTAGATAAGTTTGCGATTCATTTCGCTGTGGCAACCCCAGGACTATAAGATTAATGGACTAAGCCGGAAAAAAAAAATGAATGAAAGAATGAATGAATAAGTAAATTTTATTATAAGAAAATAAAAGAGTTTTTTTGACCTTGCATGCATATCAGCCTGTTGATGAAGACCCCCAAAACCAAAATACATATATTTATATTTATAATGGACCTTTTAAAATATGGAACTTTTATCGTGTATAATTGGAGCTCTTTAAAACATCTTAGTAAAGTACATACTTTTAGGACGTAGTACAAGTAGGTAAATTAAAACACAGTATAAGACTACAAATGATTTCAAACATTGAAATTAAATTAATTAATTAATTAAAAGAAGGTCTTTTGTAGAATTTTGGAAATCGGTAGCCCTTGAATTTCATCACAGCAAAAAGGAATACTATAAAAGTCAATGACCAGTGCTGTGGGTAATGCATTACAAGTATCGCAAGTTATGTAATAAATTACTTTTCTACCTGTAAGTAACGAGTAAATAACCGCATAACTTTAAAAAATAAGTAACAATATTTGCGTTACGTTTAGTTAAAAAATAAATGAATTGGTGAATTTAAACGAAAGTAGTAACAATGAATCAAGCAGTCAATTAGAGAAAGAGATAATGTTCATTATTTTGAATGCATCGAAGAAAAAGGGCAATGACTCAACAGACAGGGATTTTACTTAAGACAAATAGTACAAAAGTAGCAAACACATTGCTTTAAACTTTCAATAATTTGTATGTATGACATGTAGAGCTCTGGGGTCAGAAAGTTTTCAGATAACATTACCCTAACATTTTTTTATGTTTTTTTTTTTTTTTTAAAGGTAAGTGAAGGTGTAGGTTATACAGTTTGTTTTTAATTGCAGAGCTCCTCTAAAAAAAAGACAGAAATAAAACAAGTTCTAAAATAAATTAGGCCTTAGCAATAAAAACACATTAAAAATACATTACTATAAAAAGTAACTAAGCAATGCAACTAGTTACTTTTTAGGGAGTAACTCAATATTGCAATGCATTATTTTCTAAAGTAACTTTCCCCCAATACTGTGTGTATATACAGGTTGATTCGAAAAGAATACCACAGCTTTGAAAGCCTGTATTTAATCAAAGAAACATGATGGAACCTTGGGTATTTAATCACTGTGAAGAGTACTTAAAGTTTTTTTTAGTGGAAAACAAGTATATAAATGTTCAATATGAACCCTTTTAGACACTCGAGTAACATCAACCCGATACTCGTACATGCTCCACACTCTCTGTAGCATCTCAGGCTTAACAGTTTGGGCATAACTGCAGCTATCACTTCTTTTAGTTTCTCAATGTGAAACTTTAGAGCTTCCTTAAATCGACGACAGCAATAGCTTAGCTTTCCTTTTTGTCTTTGCAGAGTTCTTGATTTTAAAAGCTGTGGTATTCTTTTTGAATCACCGTGTATATATATATAAACTGTCACATAACTACTAGCTTTAACACTCTTCAAAATACTTTCTGTTGTGTTTAACAGAAGAAAAGAAATCGAAAAGTTGTTAAACAAATGGGGGGTGAGTAAACGATTACTGCATTTATTCATTTCACTTTGCCCTAACTACTTTTCATTTCATTAAAATCAATAAATAGTTTCAGTAAATAGAGCTTATAACTAATGAGATTCAGGGCCTATTTTAAGTGTAAATTTACATAACTTATGCAGAGATGGTAAAAGTACACACATCCTTTACTCAAGTAGAAGTACAGATACTGTTGTTTAAAACAAGTCTGGTAAAAGTTGAAGCACTGACCACACTTTAGTACTCAAGTTAAAGTGAAGAGGTACGGCCTGAAAAAAGTACTTAAGCAAAAAGTATTTAACTAGACCGCACATCAAGAATATATCTATACAAAATAACTTGCATATCTATTTTTTTTTTGTAAAATTTTTCTATACAATTTTCAGCAGCAAAGTAGCCAAGCAACATCACTTTACAAAATTGTCCAACAAACATTGTCCAACAAACTGCTCGAAAAGTTGCCAAAACGTAACTTTACCGCTGTTAAGAATAGCTGCCTTTCTCATTCGTATAAAGCATAATTTTTCAGCCTATACTGTATTTGTTACTACTAAATGTCTAAAATTTAACACTTAATTTTGTCCAAAATACATTTCAGTTTTGTTTTTGATCAAATAAAAATGGAATGTATTTGACTAAATGTTTTTTTTATATATATATTTTTTGCATTATGCTAAAGCTGCTTCATTTTCTTTAAACAATAACAATCATGCAGCTCATATGATTTATGTTTTCAGAGTATTGTGTATAATTTATTAAACAGATAAAGTTATTAAGGCTGTTATTACATTTTTTCATCATTTTTTTTTCCGCATGATTAATTGCTTATTCTTATCCTTTTATTCATAAATGACCCAGTATAAACAGTTTTTATGTTCTATGATATTTATCTAACAACAATCAAACAAATTTAAATGAAGAGTACAGTCTATGGTGCATATAATATGCATGTAAAAACTATAAAACAGAATAAATTTCAGCCTGATCTCATGAGAAACGTAAGTATTTTACATTTTGTCAGTTTAGTGGCTAATTCGTACGAACTCGTACGAGTTCAGTCATACATAAATGTACAATTTTTAAAAAGGAAGGATGGCACCCAACCTCACCCCGAACCCCAACCATCATTGGGTGATGAGCAAGTCGTACTAAACTGTACAAATTAGATCGTACAAATTCATACTAATTAGCCACTAAATCAAAAAGTTGCGCCATGAGATTAAACAAGCCTACTTACACTAGAAACAGAGGTTGAAAAAGCCATGCAATGACAAAGAATAGTTTCACTATTTTGAATCAATAAGGCGTTCAAACTGTACAATGACATGAAATAATATAGATTGCACAATAAAACAAAACTAAAGAGCCCGATTTAAAAATGTAAGGAGTAAAAAAGTACAGATATTTGTGCACAAATGTAAAAAGTAAAAAGTTGTCAGAAAAATAAATAGTGGAGTAAAGTTATGAGACCAGAAAAATCTACTTGAGTATAGTAACAAAGTATTTGTACTTCGTTACTTCCCATCTCTGAACTCATGTAACAAATGAGGCCTTTTCTTACTGTTATTGTTAGTTAAAGCATTCTCTAAGTTTACTATTGATTCATTTTCCTTCGACTTAGTCTCTGTTTCAGAAGTTGCCACTGAGGAATAAACCGCTAACTATTCCAGCATATGTTTTACTCAGTGGATGCCCTTCCAGCTGCAACACACTCATTCACACACACACACACACACATGGCTAATTTAGTTTATTCAATTCACCTATAGTGCATATCTTTGAACTTTGGAGGAAACCCACACAAACGCGAGAAGAACATGCAAACTCCAAACAGAAATGCCAACTGACCTAGCTAGGACTCGAACCAGCGACCTTCTTGCTGTAATGCGACAGTGCTAACCACTGAGCCACCATGTTACCAAAAATGTACTTCAAACTAATTGTGAAGTTTTACCTATATTGACTTTACAAATGTTTAGCAAATGTTTTTATTAAAATATCTATATACTATGTATCTGAGAACATTTACACACAATACAACAATATACAAAAATATAAAGTTCATTTTGTCATCATACTTGTATCATACCTTTTTGACTCACGAGAACAGTGTATCATGGTAAAATCTTCAGCAATTATAAAGCCACTCTCAAACACACACACATACACACACACACACACACACATATGCAAACGGCCTGTGAAGCAACCCACACACGCTCATGCAACAGATGCAGCAAAAGAGCTTCCATTATGAGCCTCAAACAGCATGAAGCGCATTCAGAAGAGTGAGGAAAGATTAAATGCTGGAGGACCGAACACTAAAAATATACTAATGCCTTTGTAACTAACCTACTCTGCTCCGTTGTAAGTCAGCAGGGACCGCATTACAAGCGCCGTCATTCTATAAAGGATAGCAATCAAAAGAGCTCTGAATGCGAGGTTGCCATAGCAGGCAGAGGGAGTGTATTTCTGTCTTGTGATGTGGCGGAGAGGATCAGAGTGAATACTTCAGCTCTGGCATATTTAATATGGTCATAGGCGCTCTGCCCTGCCTCTGCGGAGACACACTACAAAGATCCAGCGATGTACGAGGGTAACAGAATCTGAGGCGCAGATGAAGAGATGAAGCTGATTGAAAGAGGAGAGGAGAGGAGCGGGTGGCTGTTGTTGGCCCAGATAGCAGCAAAACAACAGAGATAATTGGATAAAAGCGAGTTTTTGGTAGGGTTACCGTATCTAATCTGTCCAGGACTGCTAGTGTGTGACGGTAGGCGTGGGATGTTCCCCAAAGCCCTTTCTGTGAGATAGAGGCACTCTAATTCACTGTACTGTGAACTTTCCACAGCTTGCTCGACAAGAACGTGCGACATTCGAAGAGAGAGTGAGAAGCTGAGGATAAAAAAAAGGGAAAGGCACTCAACTAATTGGTGGTTTTATGGTGTGGTGCAATAACACTGTTCTGATTACATCGTAGAGTGAGTTTACATGCAATAAGAATCAGTTTAGTTTAAAAAAAACACACACACACACTGCAAAGCTGGACTCTTTATTTGAAAGCGTGAAAACGGCAGATTTTGGGTCAGCTGGCAAATAAGGCTGTTCGTTTCAGATAAAAACTCGATGATGCAAAAAAGATACGAAAATAAATTATCATTATTATTATTTTAGAAATCAATAACAACAACAAAAACAACAATAATAATAACAACAATAATAATAATAATAAATAAAATAATTTAATTTATTATTAGTATTATTTTTATGATTATATCCTTTTGTGAATAAAAAATTACAATAATAAAATCATTATTAAATTATTATTATTTGTATTATTATTATCATCATCATCATCATCATCATCATCATTATTATTATTATTATTATTTAGTGAATGAAAAATAACAATAATAAATATCATATATTTATTTTCATGTATTATTATTAATATTATTAATATTATTAATAATACTAATGCAAAAGTAATAGTTATTATTATTATTATTATTATTTTCTAAAATAGTATTAATGACAATGATAATAACAATGATAAAATAATAATAATTATAATAATAATAATAATAATATTGCTGTTGTTGTTGTTATTAACATTTTTCTAAAATAATTTTAATAATAATAGTAATGATGATGATACTGACATTGATATAATATTAATACTACTACTACTAATAATAATAATAATAATATTAATAATAATAATAATAATAATAATAATATGTTTTTTGCTATTTGAGACTGACAGACTGAAAATAAAATTTGTAAATTAAAAATTAACTGTAAATTAAAAAACAGTGTATCGTGCATTAATAATAAATGCAATCAGTATGAAATTATTTGTTCATTAAATGCAATCCATAAAACAATCAGCATGTTTTTTTCTCCATGAAAATTTGCAATTCACATCACATACTTTATTCAGTCCACAGAATTAGTCAGCTCACATTAGGCGTATCATACATAGATTATTTTGGTGCAATTAATTTCTTAAGACTGAGCTCTGCAAACTGCTCATTTGCTCGCTGCCTGCTTCATGCACACCACAGTGGGGCAAACTAGGACGCAGTTGAAATGAGATGATAAAGCACCACGACTGGGCCTCACGCTGAGGGTGTCTCCTGCCTTCTGGAGCTCCACCGCACCACCCAGAGCGACTGAGTCTATAGAAATCTGTCATCTCTCTGCCGAGCCCTCAAAGGGTCACTTTTCAGCATGTACAGCGCTCCTCATCCCCAAAGTAATGAGAAATAAATAACTAAATGAATGGATGCACTGAGAAAGTCGGTCTTGACCTCCATCGGATTTCACGGAGAGGCGAGCGCTACAATAGAGCAAAGGTCAAGCAAGGTGGTTTTTAATGGAAAAAGCAGCCTGCATGGAGACAATATGCCAATCTGGTGGCTAGTTGTGACAAAATGAATTCCCGTCACAAAAAGAAATCAATACTCATTGTATCCTCCTTCCTCTTACAGAGCCATTTGTCTTGCGAATAGATCCCTGTCACTTTTTGCCATCCGTCTGCAAATTATTCACACTTATTCGCTAGATCTCGAATTCCCCAAGGTGCCTGCAGAGGCTTCAAGCACCTACGAGTCCAGTTTAATCAGTAAATTGTGTCGTTTTCGCTCTGTATCACCAGATAGAAGAAGAGGTGCTAGTATTGTGCCCAGGAGAATCTATCAACAAGAGGAGGATTGCTTTCCTCCCCCACCCGCTCACGTATGAGGAAGTATATAATACACATTATTTAGATACAGGACAGTGGATGTGAAATGAAAGGAGTGAATTGATAGGTTGCAGACTCCATGCTGGATCTTGGGAAAGCCATTTCTCTTCCATATCAGACCTTCAGCTGACACTGGCTGAACAACAGCTGCAGATATTGCACTCTGCAATTTTATTTCGCTACATGTCTGATCGAGGGGGTTTGGCAGCAAACAAGAAGAGAGGGCAATTCTGTCTCACTGTGGGTGTCTGCCTGAAAATAACCTCAAAAAAAAAAAAATGAGAGGAGATGTTTGTATGTAAATATTGAATTGGCTGTCCAAACATTTACAAAAAAAAGAGGTTTATAATTTAAAGCGATTATGTTATTTTAAATTCTATATGATTTCTTTGTATAGTGAGAAGCAAAAGTGTTCATTCTTTTCCATGTCGTATCAATGTGTAGAGATGGCAGCTTTAAAAGAAATCAATAAAAAAAGAGATGGAAAAGCATTCAGTGTACTACTATATGTGAAGGCTGATGATATTGGCTTTTGTTTTGTAACACTCCACTGCTATAACTAACTGAATCACTGAATTCAGGCCAATTTTCTGAATTGAATCAGTTAATGTATTGAGAAAAATCTAACTCAAACTAAGTGAAGTTTTATGAACTAATTTCAAGAGGAGCATGTGATATGAATGAGCATGGGTGGACTCTCATCTGTAACCAGTAATAATCAAATAAGTTCGATCCAAGCTTACAATAAATAGACAAATTTAACCTACTGCCGAAGCAGCAGTGAAGATCAGTCCAGTCATCCGCGCTCAGCAGCGCTTCCATGTTAGCGGGAAAAAGATGGTTTTAAAACTTTAGTACCGGGACAACACTACAGACAACACGAGGGGGTGCTATAGAGGACTGCAGTGTTTTATCGCTCACTGGGTTACATAGGCTGAAGCAGGTAAGCGTCCCCATGGTGTTTAACTGCCATGAACTGGACACTTAAGCATATCACTAAGATTGTGATGTTGTTTGATGCTAAATTGCTTTTAATTGTTTAAAATAAACTAACTGAATGATATTAAAGTCATGTTTACACCATTTCTGCATTTTAAAAATCGCGGCAACAGCTGGATGTTTGTAGTACACAGCATGTTATTGCAATGTTTACAGTGCTGATCCTATACTTCCGGGTTTCTTCCCACCGCAGCCTCCCTTTGGTTCTTTAAAATGGCAGCCGTGTGAAATAAACTTATTGACCTTATTCTTTAAGTGTGCCCGTTTTTGCGATTGTATTAGAACTTCTGATTCTGATTCAGTATAGGAATAATAAATGCCAAAAACAGTCAAACTACTTGCTCTACAAACAAGTGTTTGCATGACTAAACAGACTAAGTAGAATAATATAATTAGAAAATATTAGTTTGTAACATCAAGCAGCATAACAAGCTGTTTTTAACGTCTAAACATGGAATTGAATGAGACCGGAAGTCTTGAGCCAAAAAGATTCAAATGACTGCGTCTGCAAGAATAAGGTGAATATAAATGCAATAAATTATTATTGTTATTAATTATATGAAAAGGAATGGCCATGATTTTGAAACATTATGAGGTTAAGTAAATAATGAATGCATTTTGTGTTCATGAATGCAACTAGCCTATCAAATCCATTGGTATAATACTTTTGCGCCATTCTCCACTTAGGATTCGCTCGTCTGCCTTCAGAGAATCAGGCGGTTGTTACTGAGTAGCCCTCTTAATCAGTCATCAGCCAAGTGTCTTTCCCTTTTAAATGAGAGCACAAATGCCACCAATTTCTGCCGAGGAAAAAAATAACTGCGGTTGCAAATGTCACAAGACCCAAAATCAACAGTAATAAGCGCTTTGATCAATAATAGATCACGCTGTCAGGTACAAACACATTCTGCATTAATTAGCTGAGCGCGTGGCGGAGACTGACTCAGGTTCATGTGCGGCACCTCTGGACTCGGAAACAAATCTGATAAGCCTGATATGATGGAAACGAGGGCTTTGATTAGCCTTTGACATCTGAGAGGAGAAAGACATTAAGTTAGAGGCCGCCGCCCGGGTTGATATCAGTCTGGGATCAGCGGCGTGAAAGAATGGTCTCTGAACTGCTGATGTGCACAGCGTGTGATCGTATCATGAAAAAGCCAGAGAAAGATTGACAGAGGAGCCGTTTGATGGCAAACAGATGCTTTGGCACAGGTAAAGGACAAGTCAATTATACGATATGTGATCCTGCTTTTAACGCTTCAACTTTTTAACAGTAAACTTTTGCTCACAATCAACTAAGATACACTGATTGATAAAAAGAGATGCATAATAATTATAATGTCTTACATTTATCTTATTCAGTACTACAATATTATTATTAAAGGGCACCTATGATAAAAATCTTCTTTTGTAAGGTGTTTGGACAGAACTATGTGTAGGTATAGTGTGTCCCGAGTCATATTTGAGTGATATAAAGACAATTAAGTGTCACTGTTTAATTTCCTGATGTTAAAATAGAATCCAGATCCCTGCCATTTTGAGGCCCACCACAACGTGATGGAAGTGTGCAATTTCCTTGCCCACCAATTTGATTGACAGTCACATATTAACATGTGTCCATAGTAATGCTTTTAATCAAATTAACAAAACCAGACGTGTGCAAAGCAACTGGGATTCAAAGATCTGTAAAGTTCTTACTGTAGTATTTCTCACAAACGTTTCATGAGATCTGCTTCCTTCATGTCTGTCACTGTGCTGATTATCTGACGCAGCAGGAAGTCACTCTGACCAGGCATGTGAGAACGGTGGGCGGTGAAAACTAGCATTAAAAGCATAGGCAACAAAAATATCTACATTGTGTTCAGAGCAGTAGGTTTCAATATTCTGAAAGGTATAATAAATAATCTGATGACATTAGGAAAACCTTCAAATTGCATTTTTATAAATCTGAATCTGCATCTCATACCAAAGGCTGCTACAGATGTCCCAAAATCACAATTTTGGTTGCACACACTGAGGGAGCCTTTACGACTGAAAGCAAATTTGCTGTTTTCTGCCAAGGCAACCCGAGGTGCTGAAATATAATATTTTCAAAGGAGAATAACCGACGTTAACGTTGCTTCTCAGATAACTCAGTGTTCACTTAGCATGTTTTTTAAATAACTCCAAACATATGAGATTTTTATGCTTTAGAGAAGTACAAATACATCACCTCTAATTTGGTTAGTGCTAATAATGTATTGTATGTACTATGTAGCAATCTAAAATATCTGTTTATATGACAGATTCTTGTTTAATTTTTTTGTTAATACCTGAATGTAGTACTGAATGAACATGAATCAGAATGATAATTTGGTCTGTGTGTGTGCACAGATGAGCTTGTGTCTACAATGTGGGAAACAAATGTGCCCACAAGGATAGTAAAACCTGAAATCACTAACATTATGGGGGCAGCCAATGGTCCCCATGAGGAAACAGCTCAATAGGCATGGTAAATAACGTCTTAATGAAAAATGCAAAACTGCAGACAGGTTTCTTAAGGCCCTAGATCTGTGGTTGGCAACATATGGCATTCATGCCAACATTGGCATGCTGTGAGATGATCACTGGCAAGCGGTCAATACAGAGAGGTGTAGGTATTTCATTGAAAAAGTGTGTCAAATTTGCATACCAATGTATATTTTGAGGTGATCCTTCCACACAGTTCCAAAGCCCTTCATATAAAAACAGTTTGAATGATGGCTGTTTTACACTGTGCTCAATGCAGATCAATGTTAGTTTTGTTTCAGCAATGCTGTACAATTACTGTGTATGTGTGATTGAGTGAGTGAGTGAGTGAGTAAGTGAATGAATGAGTGAACGAATGAATTAATGAGTTATGTCAATGAATGAAAGATTAATAAATATTTATTTATAAATACTTTTTTTGTACCTCGTCAAGTGTGTTACCAGGGATTGTATATTATTCACATCATGTTGTTAAATATAAAATAGTAGGTAGAGCTTTACAGATTGGTTTCTTTCCCTTCTTTTGTATTGCAAGTGCTTCACTGTAGCCCAAAGAATAGGAGGTATTAGATGAACATTTTACAGAAATCAACATTGCGCCACAAGTGCAGTCATTTATCAACAGTAATACTACACTCTAAACATTCTGTTAACAAAACTCCTCTTTAATAATAAAAAAGCAGCAAACCAAATAAGAAAAAGCTGAATTCTCATAAATCAAAAGAATTTCAACTGAAGAAATCCAGAAGTGTCAGATAAAAAGATCACTAAATAAATAAAGTTCCTTATAAGTGAAGTCTTCAGTTCAGCAGCACACAGCGTCATAATACCACAACCTGGCCGCTTTATTACCCCAGCTCTATTTTTATGTGTGTGGGTTTTAAGTCAGTTCATAGCCTCAATGCCTGTGTTTATTACTACAGCTCTTCGAAGATGAATTGCATTAGCGACGAGCACACTCAGCCCGATACAATAAGCAAGCGCTACCTGGACAGATGCCAGAACGGTTCTAACATTAGCTCCACATCACATATGTCAGAGTCGGTGCGTGATCAGCTCTCCGTGTCTCTGATTGGGGCAATCCAGAACGGCAAATCAAATCAGCTTTTACAGGGGACGGCTGTAAGTGCTGGAGAAACACTGACCACACATTAATTATTAAACACAGAGATATCAGGCTTATAAATGTACACTGCAGATACACCTCTACGGCGGCGGGGAGATGCTATCTGAACCTCACAAATAGGGCCCTTAAGTGCCTCTGAACCTGAGATAAATTTGGGCAATCGAAGAGCTTGTACACACCACACAGCAAGATGCTGAGAGATTGCAGGTCTCCATTAAACTGCAGCAACTTGTGCTCGGGTTATTTTGAGGCAAACAATCGAGGCTGGATAGAGAGCAATGTGAAGGCGAACATCGGCTCGCTTTGCGGTGACAGCAGTAGTCATTGTGCCATTTAAAGCAAGACCACGAGAGCAGAGTGTTCAGGCGAACGCGCCAATATTTACAAAAGCATTGTGCAAGCACAATAGTCGACACAATGCCTCTGGACCGCAATGAAGAGGTGAAAATCCCTTCAAAGCTTCCAAGTCAATAATTGTTTGCCTAATAATATAGATAAAGCAATGCTTTGTTTCCTTTTGTTTGCCCAAACGACTCGCTAGGGTTGGTTGTTGACTACTATAGTTCAGGGAATCATGCCTCTGGCAGCGATGTGGAATCCCAATACATGTTCTCTCTGTCATGCATTTCAAAAAGAAGCTTAATTAGTCTTCCAGCTTTTAAGATGCTCTGGCTAATGAATTTCATTAAACAAGAAAGTGGCCTGATATGTGGGCACTACTCTGACAGATGAGAGGAGGGGAGTGGGTGGAGAGGGAGGGAGGCTATAGCTGCGTGGGTAGTCCAACAAAGATACAGCCTCCAGCAAAGACTTTATAAAACACACAAAGATGCCCTGCAAAGCTACTCATTAAGTAGACAACGACAGACATCATACTGCTGGGAATGGTGGCTCTCCTGCAGCCCAACAGTCTTCTTTTAATGAAGCGACTGTGGAAGAACTGGGACTAAAGTGTTTGGGGTCGCGGAAACGCTTCTACCTTCTGCGAGCTCTCTGCTGATCCTACGAGAACATGAGCCAACTCCTGGCACCTGCCCAAGCCCCGAGCCGAACCCGACCCCTCCCATGGGTCCCGGTCCACCCTCCTCTCTGTGTAATTTTAGTCCACCGCTCTACAAGCGCACCGGAGCTTTTCAGCAGAGCCACTACACTGATAAACACTGCAGCAAGGAAACTAAAACAATGTATTAATTGTATCCCAACACATCTCAACCTGGTCGCACTGCGGTAAAGCTATTCATGAGCTGAGAGTTGCAAGAATACAGCGTGAATGAGTTTTGACTATGTACCCCAGACAATTTAATCAGCCTCACATCACCTGTATGACTGTACCTTCATGGAAAAACAAAAGATATTTTGAACATGCAGTGAAAGTCAACGGGTTACAAAAGTTTCCAGCTCCAAAGCAGAATTTAAACCATACATACTGTTCAATTTATATAAGCCAATGCTTCTGAAACAGAATGCTCAGTTTGTGTCATGGGTAGTTTCCAATGTAAGCCTCTCAAATTAAATCAAAACATTGATCGATGCCATATTCAATGTTGTCTGTGTATTCTGTGTATGTGTTAATCAATGCTTTTTATTTAATCTGAGAGTTGGTAAATACCTAAATTCAATCATTTATGACCGAGCATACTGTACCCTTTAGGAAAATAGCAGTTAGTGGTAATGACACATTTTGTACATTACTTTTGGCTCATTTGGCTCATAGTACCTTAAGGGTCCATATTATTATTCTAAAGACTCATTCGCACAGGGTGGATGAAGTAATCATTACTACAGCTTTTCAGTGAATTTAGCCCCATCCAAATGTTCCATCCCAGCAATCTTTTAAGGCATGTGAGCAAAGATTCCAGTGACTTTTACCTTCTGTAAACATGTCCGGGTAAAAACAATCTCTGATCATTGTAATCTTATGAAAATAAACCACCTAAAGCCCCAGTCAGATCACACACAGTTTGTTCGGCATGATTTTCTTGACGTACAGTGTCGTGGAGATTTGTAAATGACAAATGGGTGTTGTGACACAAAATTTCATCGTTTCTTCTTGTGAAATGTGGCATAGGTCATGACGACCAATACCATGCATGTGACGCCTTACGACACCATCGCAGAAAGTCTAGCATGTTTCATTTTTTCCTTGTTCTTCATGACGAGTTCCGTCACGTGGGCGACACTGGCCAATAGGAGCACATAATTTCTCGGTTAAATCAGCAGGTGCTGCCATTAATGCGCTGGTCAGGTTTACAAAAAAAATTAAAAATAGGCTGCATATTTACTCATGGGTGTGTCATAAGTAAATAAGATCAATCATTGATTATGCAAACTTTGACTACCTTTGCGTTTACAGCAATTTTTATCTGACAGACTGGCACAAAAAAGCAGACATCTTCATTCTCACGAGTTTCTGAGTTCTCTCATCCTTCTAACAGAATTTGTTCATCCAAGGTAATCTAGGAACATGTTCAGTGCTGCAAATACATTGCAAAAGCATTTCCTGCTTATTCAAATTTGTCATTATTAGTTAAAACAGAATAATAAAGGCTTCTTTGAAACTGTGAATATTTCACTTTAATTTTATTTGGGCTAGATTGTTTTTTTTTTTTTTTAACAAACCAACACAATCTCACTGCCATCACGCCGTATACACTATAGTGGACTTGTATTGAAGCGCTTCACCTCAAATGTTATTTATTATTTTTGTTTATAAATGACTGACTAAAAAAACATACATTAAAATTAAAATTAAAATGATACCAAACGAAATTAGTTTCAGAAATATATTATTTCCAAGAAAAATATACAAATTATATTTTTGTTTGTGCCCTTCTACTACTGAACTATACGGGTGGATGATTTGTTTCGCTCTTAGGAAAATAAGGATTTAATGAATCCTTAACTGTGATTGTATCACAAATCTCAGTTATATATTTGCTATTATTTTTATATGTCATTATTTTGAAGACTGTTTTGAGCATCTGATTTTTCCTTGCTGCTGATTATTTGCTTTCATTTCTTCGTCTCATTAGCGGCAAGTTGAGGCGAGAAATTGTTTAATAAGCAACTCTTGGCAGGAAAATATGCATTTAGATTTCAAAGAAAATATCCTAACATTAAAAAGGAATCATAAGTTTGATCCTTTTCATGTCTTAAGGAATGCCCCTAAATAATGTAGTTATTAGTTGTTTGCAAGCATCAGAGTTTACTGAGATTAAAATATGATTTAAAAAATTTAAATTGAGATAAAAAATATTATTATGGCAACACTTGTGACAGCTTTGGAAAATAACGATCATCGTAGACATCAGAGGATGAGTGATCGTGAAGGAATGTATAGTCTGGCACAGTTGTTACCCACAATTCAAGATTTTTTATTAATAAAAAAAATTAAAATAAATAAACATTGCATAATGTGATATGGTGATTTTTATAACCGACAATAAACATTGTGTGATCTGACCTGGGATTAAGTGTATATACATTTTTTATAGACCATTTTAATGTGGCATTGTCTTTGGCCCATAAACATTTCCTGCTTGTTATCAAACTATTTCATAACTGTAACAAGAGGAAATTCAATAATAACTTAATTTTAAAACAACTATCATAACATTATTTATCAATATGTGCCTCTTTTGAAATTCTTGGAAGCTATAGAAATTAAAAATGTAAAATATGAACTACGTTGGGACTATTGTTTGTGTTTACATTCCTCAAAATGGTCTATATCCATTTAAGTAGAAGCACTTGAAGCATTCAGTTGCATTCTAAAGGGTGTGACAAATCTGTGGCACACCTTTGTTTCTGAACATGACAATTTATATAATTACAAACAAAAAAAAGGTCTAAAGCACATAGTCACAGCCACAAAACCGCTTTTAGATCTATTTAAGTGGCAACTAACAACAGAATCCAATATGTATTGAAATAATTAAATTAATAAATAGTATAGCGGTGTGCAAATCTTGTTAGTTTTGTTAGTCCTGTTTGCTTGACTGAGATTTCTTTTCCTAAGCGAATTGGCTGTTACTATTACAGATATCCTGTGGCAATATTACTCCATGTACTCTTGTAAAAGAAATCCCATCCTTAAATATGGCTTAGGCTACAAACATACATCGTTTAACGGTAGAAAATGAATGTTTACTCTTTCAGGCTCAAGCTGTTGTGCACACAAAATATTTGTGCATTTTTTCAGGCAATGTAAATTGACCAAGCTGCTTTAGAGCAGTTGTGTTGATTAATTCTATTGTTTTGGGCCCCTTTGGCTTTCATATTATAGACAAAGAATTCATCAAGGCATTTTGTTGTAAAATAGACCGATATCATTTTAGAAAAACACGAGGGGAAGTAAAATAATGAATTATCCCTTTAACAAAATCTCAAGGTGGTCTGTTCTCACAACCCCAGCAAATCGATGAAACAGTCAGTTCATAAGCGGGATATTGAGAGTTGTAAGATCTAAAAAAGCATTTTAAATCAGTTCTGAATGAGCAATGAGGTAAAAGAGGCTTTAGTTATAGAAACGGGGTTAAATCCGGAATAGAGGAGAAAATGGGGAGTCATAAAGGAGATCATGTTTTCACACAGGTGGAAACATTCTAATAAAGAGAATAAGTGTTTGAAATGACATTTACGCTCTCAACCGCGGCACCACACACGCAGAAACCCAGCACGCAGAAATCGAAACACACAAACACACACACAGAACCTGCTCCATAAAGCTGTCTCTTTGAGCTCTGCTGCTTTAATTTACACAGCCAGCACCAACTCTATCTCTCTTCACGCTGACCATGCACATTCCCCGGGATCCTTCCACTGCCATTACCGCTGCTGTTGTTTCAAGCAGAGATTAAATGAGAGACCAGAGGAAGATAAATTCTGAGGATCTGCTGGGCTGCCAGACCAAAAAGAGAGAAAAAAAAAAATCAATGCTTTTTCTATGGGAGAATTCTAATGAAGGTACAGAGGAACTAGCTTTACAAATCACCGGCAGGTTTAGAGCATTTGAAGCTCTATGTGATCTTCAGAACCTTTTGTGTAAAGCTAAAGAAAGGACTAATTGAGGGTGTTACGCAAAATAAAGAAGCCTCTCTCTTGCTAATATGTCAACGGGTACTTTTAAGGCATCTGTTTGCCAGAAGCGTTATTTATTAACGTATGCCGGCACAAGATGCTGAATTAATGGTCAGAGCTGAAATATGCGAGGGTTTGTTGTTGTCATCAGTCTCTTCTGGCACAGTGAACATCTCACTCACAAATGCAGCTCCTCAATCTTATTTCTCGCCTTTTACATACAGTACATCTATCTTTGAAACACAAGCAAATCTACATCTTGTTTTTAATTATAACCTATAAGGTTCATAAAATAAAGAAATCAACACAGAACTGATACATTAAACTGATGTTGTGCTTTTTTTTTTTACAAGAGATGCATAACATTAGTCTTTTGACATTTCTTTTCTATTCTGTGTGTTCTATTTTAAGAAATCCTGAAAGAAATATCAGTAACAGTTTCCACAAAATTGCACAACTATTATCAACAATTAAAATTATAATAGTTTTAATCCACTTTAGGCCACTAACTGAAGGGTAATATGATAGTAATTGTAAACAAAGGATCTAACCTGCAGTTTTATTAAGAATCGACAGGCAGGCAATGGTCAACAGGTACAAACAGTATAATGAGGATAATCCAAAGGCGTAGTTGAAGTCAGTAAAGGTGGCAAAAAAACATAAACAAGGAAACACTGCAAGGTTTAAACAAGGGAAGACTAAGGACGACTGATGTGAAACTGAAACAGTTTTAAGATCCTGAAGCACAAGTATTTTGAAACACTGCACTGAAGCATGATGCGAAACACCCAGGTCACATGACTAAAATGTTTTGAAACACCAGGTCACTACAACAGGACTAAAGCAAAGCATGGGTCATTTCAGAGGCATTTTAAGACCTGACAAACCTGCGTTTGACTGGCAGGGTTGAAAAAAAAACCTAGTCTAGTTGACTGTGCATGTGCACAGAGTAACTGTGCTGCAATTTTCCCGAGCAAGAATACCGACTTTTTACCGACTAAATTATGACTTGATTATTTTAATAATCTTACTTTTTTATGAATAAAACAAGGCATATTTAGTCACAGTGTTCATTCAGATATCCAATGTTAAAACAAAACACATTACAAGAACAGCATTTACAAAAAAATATCTATAGCTCCAAAACCCTGGAGTCAAACCCATTTTCTCTGCATGCCAGTCAGGAACTCTCACTACTTCACTTTAAAACTCAACTGTACAACGTGGGGTTTAATACCTCAATTTGCTGAATTGTTTCTTTGCTGAAGCTGTTCCAGAGCAATGCATAAACATGCTTTCACTGTAATGTCGCTGTAGAAATGGGTTTCAAAATGTTTCGAAGCATTAACACATTTGCTTTAGCTGTTTTTGTGTTTCATAAAGCCTTGTTATGGCCACCACTTGTAAATACTAGACCAGGAAACGCTTTGCAATCTTACAGGTACACAACAAACAAAAAATCTCAGCAGTTAGTGTGAGAATGAAATGTGTATATATAGTCCTGGTCATAAGTCCTTACAAGGTTCAACTGTGTGTCTGCAATCATGGGTGATCTGGAACTGGTGTGTGTGTGAGGTGCCTAATGGGAAATGTAGTGCAGTTCTGTGGCCGAATTGTAGTTCAGGTAACAATGAATGCTGTCCAGTGATTTATACGGGTTTGATGATTGTGACAGAAATGATGCTTTAAATGCAATGTTTCAATAACAGTAATATATTACATTTCAAATATGTTATAATACAATTTCACAATATTTAACATACACCAAAAAATTCTTCAAAGATGATTCCTTGGATTTACTAAATGTTTTTAAGTTAAGTGGTTGTAAACAATTTATTTGGGCTGACATTAAACTAAATTACTAAATTGAATTTGTTTGGTTAAATTCAACCCATGTTAATTGTTTGCAACAGTTTAGCAAAACTATTTTTTTTTCAGTGTAGGTGAGCATGACACTTTTCTTAAAAAAATGTCTAAAATATAGCATCCCATCAAAAAAAATTGTAGATTGTTAATATAGGATTACAAAAAATAAACAATTTCATTTCTATTGAAAAAAATAACAATAAATCAGTTAGTATTACACTGCAAAACATGCTGGAGTTCACAAAATTAAATTTCTGTTGAAACAACATGAAGAAATTAAGTTAACTTATTAGTTTTTTATTAATTTAAGTAGATTGAACATAACATAATTCGGTAAAAACCCAAGATTTGTGTTGTTTCAGTTCATTTTAAATACTCTCATCGGCCACTTTATTAGGTACACCTGTCCAACAGCTTGTTAATGCAAATTTCTAATCAGTTAATCCCATGGCAGCAACTCAATGCAGTTAGGCATGTAGACATGGTGAAGATGATCTGCTGCAGTTCAAACTGAGCATCAGAAGAAAGGAGATTTAGGTGACTTTGAACTTGACATGGTTGTTGGTGCCAGACGTGCTAGTCTGAGTATTTCACAAACTGCAGATCTACTGGGATTTTCACGCAAAAGTGTACCCATCTTCTGATGGCTACTTACACCAGGATAACGCACCATTTCATTAAGCGCAAATCATCTCAGACTGGTTAGTTAAAAATGACAATGGTTCACTGAACTCAAATGGCCTCCACAGTCACCAAATCTCAATCCAATTGAGCACCTTTGGGATGTGATGGAATGGGAGATTTGCATTATGGATGTGCAACTGACATATCTGCAGCAACTGTGTGATGCTATCTTGTCAATATGGACCAAAACCTCTGAGGAATATTTCCAGTATCTTGTTGAGTCTATGCCATGATGGATTAAGCTAGTTCTGAAGGCAAAAGGGGGACAAAAGTGAGTCCAACCCAGTACCGGTAAGATTTCCCTTTGGCAACATACATTTTTTTTTTGTGTATTGTTAATCAATAAAAACAATACCTGTGAATATGAGACTTTCACCAAACATTTCAAAATCTCAGCAGCCTCTTTTATTGCATCTGTTTTTCTATCACTCTATTTGCATTTGCTGAAAAGCATATGCAGACACAAGATGCTGAATTAATGGTCAGAGCAGAAATATGCGAGGGTTTGTTGTTGTCATTAGTCTCTTCTGGCACAGTGAACATTCTCAGATCTTTTATACATCTCTCATCAGATGTAAAGCCTCGCTTAGATATTGAAACAGAGAGTCTGCTTGATATTGATTATTGGTGTGCCTCTCACAGCATTGTCTACAATAAAAATGCTTGAGGAGAAAG
This sequence comes from Danio rerio, assembly GCF_052040795.2. Taxonomy (NCBI): domain Eukaryota; kingdom Metazoa; phylum Chordata; class Actinopteri; order Cypriniformes; family Danionidae; genus Danio; species Danio rerio. The sequence goes on from NC_141029.1 coordinate 12,547,323, forward strand.
TTGAGAGCCAGAATGGTGTCATTAGAAAAGAGAGATTACAGGGGTCATTCAGAGGTGGCGTTGGGGACTGTCCTAGAAAGCCATCAGGAATGATACTGGGATTATGGGATAACATGAACACACACAAATATACGCGAACACACAGCCCTTTGGTCTTCACTAAAGATATGCTGCAGTATTTCAGTGTCCCAAATCAGAGAGACCTTTCAACTGTGCCTGATGCAATGTGTGCCTCTGCAGAGTGAAATATGCACATATTAAAACTTTATCTTTCCGACTGTCTCTCACTCTGTGTGATAGGATGGGAAAAAAGGCCTGTCGACAATAACAGCTCTTCTTTTCAGCCATATGCTATCCGTTTGTTAAGTTGCGGTGTATGGAATAATCTTTCTGGGTCTTATTCTCTACACATCGGAATTGGGAGAACTCAATTATCTCTCTCTCAGGAGACCTTTATGGTCACTGCTCAATCACATCACAAGACTATATTCAACAAAATCATAGTGTGAACTAAAGACTCTTCAAAATTGCTGAATCACAGACACCAATATTTTAATCACTTATAAAAGATGGATCACTCGGCTTGTATCCGTTACCCTTTAAATGGCATATGTGAAGTAAAAATAAGTCTAACAATAGCGCCTCAATTTTGTAAAAACTACCCAAATAACACGGTCACATTTTACAATAAGGTTTAATAGTTAATGTTAATTAATGCATTTATTAACATGAACAAACCATGAACAATACATTTACAACAGTATTTATTCATGTTAGTAAACGTTAGTTAATGAAAATACAGTTGTTCATTGACTCCGTTAACTCACGGTGCTTTAACTAATGTTAACAAGCACGGACTTGGATGTGAATAATGCATTAGTAAATGTTAAATTATGATTAATAAATGCTGTGCAAGTGTTGTTCATGATTAGTTCATGTTAGTAAATGCATTAACTAATTAACCTTTTTGTAAAGTGTGACCAATAACACAATAAAATAGTGTTTACACTTGCTTGATGTGGATTTTCAAGTCGAAAAAAAATACGTTTCCAAAACTACAGTGAAAACTAAGTGACAAGCAAACGCAGAGAGCCCGAGTACACGCAAGAGACCGAAGGTCGCCTGAGAGAGATCGAATGTGCACGCAAGAGAGACAGAGTACGTGCGAGAGAGACCAAATGCACAAGCAAGAGAGACCGAGTGGACGTGAGAGAGGCAGAGTCCACGCGAGTGAGACCGAATATTGGCGCGAGAGAGAGACCAAGAGACTATTAAAGTTACTATTATTCATTTTTATTTCTAATACTGTTTACTATGTTTACTAATTTGTTTCCATGGGTTCTATTTAATGTAAATATAGCATGTTTTGTTAATTTAATTGTAATGTTTGTGAAGTTATAATTTGCACTTTATTTAAGATAGTTTGAGCAGTTTTGCTGACTTTAAAAGGGCACATAGTTTACCTCTTTTTTATGATTTATTATTGGTATTATGGTTCTTCTGAGTGTGCCAGTTTAGGTTCAGTTCAACACACAGTTCAGATGTTTTTATTAAAATGTGTTCAAAAGTATTATGTTGAGGGCGTGTACACAGCTCGCTGTTTTAGGGTCGTGTTGCTTCACATGAAAATTAGTTTCGGCTTTCCGCCCAATGTAACAAAGGGGGCGGAGCCAAGAGCTCCCACGCTCTGTGTTTGCAACAGACAAGCAGACAGAGAGAGATAAGCTAAGCTAGGATCAGCATTCAGCCATACATACGGACACAGACCAAGCAGAAAGTAAAAAATCATTTGTGTCTTTGTAAAGTTTGTATAGTCTCGGTGTACAAGTGCCGAGCTTGTACACCGAGACTAATAACCACACACACTGAATTAACTTTGACTGAGGCTCCGGATGCGCCGCGACATGGCACGCCAGACACTCTCAGTGGCGCGGCAGAAACATGAAGGGTCCCGAATCGTCGTGCCACGCAGCGCCATGCATTCCAGAACTCTAAACAAAAGCCTACACCAGAGTAAACACAACGGCATCGCGGCCGCCGAACCGCCAACCCGAAGCTCCACCGCGTGCACCCTGACAGAAACCCACGCCCAGAACTCTGAAATGCACAGCGCCACGCAGAGAGGCACTTCTGGTGTGTGACCTGCAGGCAAGTTTGTTATTCTAATGGAGAGACGCGCACATGAGGCAACGTGCTTGCACTTTTCCAGCTGCACCTAAGATCACAGGGAGCTTCTGTGTTCGCGAGAAATTCAAACGGCTGAAGTTTAAGGTAGACGCAGTGAAAAGTACACGTTTGCAAACCTACCAAAAGGTACAAGCAATAATTCCAATTAGAGCGATAATGTGGATAATACTGATCTTGTGTTGAGCCCAATGAGCCTTACTTCTAAGAATAGAGCACGGGTGTTCCTTTAGTGATATCGCTTTGACTCACACGCTGAAAATGGCGAACGTGAAACAAGAAACTGAAGATATGATTGTGACATGCGGCTGTTAATCAATATTGGTGGGTGGGGGGACCGCTCTCCTTAGTCAAGTTGCGGTCGGTCTGAAAAGTGCTTCAATTGGTCCACCGTTTTTATGTAGTTACATTGAAAAATAAGGACTGTGTGTGTTTATATCACCCCAATATGACGGTCTATACATGTCCAAACAGCTTGAAAAGTAGATTTTTCACCATAGGTGCCCTTTAAAATGCTATTACTCAGGTGTGTCCTAAAAAATACTGAAAGTGATCATGTAAATAAAAAAAAAAATAAAATAAAATAAAATGTATTAATTTCTTTAAAAATGCATTCATACTTTAACAATGTATTAAAATTTGAGCAGATACTGTATATTAAACATCACTAAATATAGGCCACTATTATATTTTAATATGTAATCATTTATTAGGTCTGTAATATAACAAACTGATATATTATGCTTTCTTTATTTGGGTTTAATCAAATGCTTTGGAATACTATAAAAGGATTTTTTATACTATAAAAGAAGATTTTTTTTAAGTGTTATTCTTTTTTTAAATATCAAATTATTATACAATTTGCAACAGAAGAGGAAATTCTGTGAACTCGCTAAAGTAATGACAGCTGCAGTGCTTTTGCAGTAGGCTACTAAAGTGCTACAATATAATGAAACTTAGTTGTCCCCTAAACATGTTTGAAAATTAAAGCTTGAACAAAAGCTGGCTCTGCATGTTTAATCTGTCTCTCTTAATTCGAATTCCTATTCCTAGTATATTTCTAATATTCGGTGCCATTTGTGTTCTTAAAACATTATATGGTACAGAATATTTAAAAATGTAATTAAAATCTACTTAAAGCTCATCTGATAGGATTAATTCATTTTCACAACAGGACACAATGATAAGTGCTCAAAATGAAATACAATTTTAAATAATAACACTATACCTCTCGCGCGCGCCAATACTCGGTCTCGCTTGCTTGCACTTGGCCTCTCTCGCGCGCCAATACTTAGTATTGACATGTGGAGTATGTTGATTTTAGTCACAATGTAAGTGCAGTACAGAAATGTAAACACCGCAATCAAACTATTACCTTTGTGAAGGATTTCATCGCATTTTGCGACAGAATAGTCCAACACACACAGCTATTTGACACTATCCTCTGCACCTACCGAGTCAGTGAAGGACCACAGAGACCCACATCACAAAATATAGAATTTTTTTTCCCCATACGGCATGTGGTATCACATTCCATTAAAACAACACTCCTCCAGCAGTTCATAATCGCATCCAATATCTTGTTTGTCACAAGGGGGAATGCATGAAATGTTCCTGAATGAAAGTGAAAAAGTAACTCGCGTAAATGCCTTAATCATATTATTGTCTAATTCAGATTAAGGCAAGTAATTTGATTACTGATGTCCATGTAAACATAGTCATTGTTTCTCTTCTTGTGTACCAAGTGAGTTTCAAACATGTGAAGTTTGTGAAACCTTGTGTAGCTACTATTTGTAATGAGGTATTTATGTTTTTCATTGAGAGTCATCTAATGTCATGGAGTAGTTTTGCTGGTGCATTCTGCTCTTCAGCAATAAAAATCCCTTGGGTAAAAATATCTAAATATGTCTTGAAAAATGCATGCGATAAGAGCGGACAAAAATGTTTTTTTTTTACATTACATTTGTTACATTTACATTACATTACATTTTATATATTTCTTACAATAAAACCAACATAACTATAGTAGATGACACGATGGCTCAGTGGTTACCACTGTCACCTCACAGCAAGGTCGCTGGTTCGATTCCTAGCTAAGTCAGTTGGCGTTTCTGTGTGAAGTTTGCATGTTCTCCCCATGTTCGCGTGGGTTTTCTCCGTGGGCTTCATTTTCCCCCACAGTCCAAAGACATGCGCTATAAGTGAATTGAATGAACTAAATTGTCCGTAGTGTATGTGTGTGAATGAGTGTGTATAGATGTTTCCTAGTACTGGATTGTAGCTGGATGGGCATCCGCTGTGTAACACATATGCTGGATAAGTTGGCCGTTCATTCTGCTGTGGTGAGCCCTCATGAATAAAGGAACCTAGCCGATGGAAATTAATGAATTATTGAATAACTACAGTACCCTGACTTTTCCTAAATATGTGTAGATTTCAATTTAACATTGCTATTTCAATAAAATAACAAAATACAAAAGACTTCTGAGAATTTCCACCTTGAATGACCATAACAGTTAAGCTGACCGCATGCATTTCTGTCTTTGAATATTGCCTATAACTTTCAGCTAACAAAAACATAACTTACTTATTTAAATCTAACTTTATTTCAGACATGTCTTTCAAAATGTTAAAAATGTTAAGCAATATTAAAAAAAATAAATAAAAGTAAATAAATAAAAAAAAAATATATATATATATATATATATATATATATATATATATATATATATATATATATATATATATATATATTTATATACAGTTGAAGTCAGAATTATTAGCCCCCCTGAATTATTAGCGCCCCTGTTTATTTTTTTCCCCAATTTCTGTTTAATGGAGGGAAGATTATTTTAGCATATTTCTAAGCATAATAGTTTTAAAAACTTATTTCTAAAAACAGATCAGGTGAACTAGGCAGGTCAGGGTAATTAGGCAAGTTATTGTATAACGATGGTTTGTTCTGTAGATTATCGAGAAAAAAATAGCTTAAATGGCCTAATAATATTGTCCCAAAAATGTTTTTAAAAAAATTTATAACTGCTTTTATTCTAGCCGAAATAAAACAAATAAGACTTTCTCCAGAAGAAAAAATATTATCAGACATACTGTGAAATTTTCCTTGTTCTGTAAAAAATCATTTGGGAAATATTTAGAGAAGAAAAAAAAAATCTAAAGGGGGCTAATAATTCTGACTTCAACTGTATATATATATATATATATATATATATATATATATATATATATATATATATATATATATATATATATATATATATATATATATATATATATATATCAAAATATTCAAGAAAATGTTTTAAAAAAGCCTGCTTAGTAGACATGCCATTGGGGCTGTAGAGCAAAACGTACACAATTACAGGCTATACTACAAAAAAAGAGTGTATTTTAGGCTTAAAATTCATAAGATATGATGACAGACATTCAAAGCTTAAATTTTAAATCTCAATAGAGGCTTCAAATGTAAATATAAAATTAAAAATAAAATTATTTTGGTAAAGACTGGTATAGATGAAAAGTCAGAATGATCGCTATGAGCCTTAGTTCTAGAATTCTGGTAGTTTCAGTTTTAATGGAAATGTTTTAACATTTAAAAAAATATATACTATATATTGCATGGTTTGTGAAAATTTGTCATGAATGATCTGTAATTTGGCATGGATTTAAACCTACAATCACGATTTTCAACAGTATCAGAATACACAGTGAGCATATATTAGTACCATATGTTGTTCAATTTTGGCATCTAATTGAGTCTTTGGACCAAGAAACTGTGACGTCAGATTTAGGAAGCGGATGGTGTTTATGGCTCAAACCTTGTCACGGTACTCTCTAATTTGGCTCTGTGTGTGTACATTTGTTTGTTAAACTTTCATCTCAGCTCAAGACAAGCGGTCTCGCACCACAGCTCAGGAGCAGCAGGCGTGAAATTACTGTGTGCACGTGCGGTATATGAAGTGAAACACCACAGGTTTTAAAACGCATGACAGGCAACGACGACATCTGTATCCCAGGGTCACAAGTCAACCGGTTTTCTGAAGCAAGCCTCAATAAGGACGGCTTTGTTATCTGCTTAGGTGTTTATTAAAGCTTTGAAACAGGGATTTAAATGTCAATAATCGCCATGGCTACCACATGAAAGACTGCTGGGTTTCTCTTCTCTAAAGTGTAGATCACAGCTCTCTCAGAATGAGAAGGGATCAAGGGGAAGAGATCCAACATGATCGAAACACCATCACATTTCAAATGTTATTCAATAGCATGACTTAGAGCAAGCGCAGTCATCTAAAAGTTTGCTATCTGTATGACTTTCTTCAGTTAATTGCAGAAATAGATACATTAGATAAAACTTGTAAATTGAAATGTACATTTGACCTTTTTTAATAATAAAAATTATATAAAATAATTTACACAAAAATACATAGCTGTTGTCAATAATGATAACAATACTACGTGCTCTATTTTAACAATCTATGCGCAAAGTCTAAAGTGCATGACGCAAAAGCATAAAGGGTGTGTCTGAACCCACTATTGCTCTTTTAAGGACAGAAAATAGTGCATGATTTAACAGGGTTGTGCTTATTCTCTTAATGAGTTATGGGTGTGTTTTGAGCATAACGTGCATTAAGCCAATCAGAGTCTCAGTCAGTTGCATCAGGCCATGGTGCATTTGCTATTTACATAGCAGACTTTGTAAGTGGAAAACTGAACGCTTCACTAGCGACAAAACAGTTAAACAGCATCTGCATCACGAGGATAAAGAATGAGTCTCCTCTAATTGGCCTCTTAACTTTTTACTTCTCTTTACTTTACTCTGTTACTTTCGTGGATAAGGAAAAGGTGCTGTACGCACTCCACTGAAGACTTCCATTAGCCTACATATTTAACATTTCACAATATTTGAACATACAATTACAAATATTTTGTCATGGAGCATGATACCTAAACACATTCCATTATTATTATTATTATTATTATTGTTATTATTATTAGTAGTATTAGTAGTAGTAGTAGTAGTAGTAGTAGTAGTAGCAGCAGCATTACTCACAGTATGGGCTCTATGCACAGCAAAAGTTTTAAAGGCATTAATAAACTTCCGTTTAAAGTTAAAGTATTTTCAATTTCATAAGGTTGTTCTTACCGCATCGATGTTGTAATGTAATTACAATGCATACAGTTACATAGACCTAAGCATTCATTTAATTGTTGTTATTACGCAGCGGATGCCCTTCCAGCCGCAAGCCATCTCTGGGAAACATCCACACACACACACTCATAAACTATGGACAATTTAGCCTACCCAATTCACTTGTACCGCATGTCTTTGGAGTGTAGGGGAAACCGGAGCACCCGGAGGAAACCCACACGAAGGCATGGATAACATGCAAACTCCACACTGAAACGCCAACTGAGCCGAGGTTCGAACCAGCGACCCAGTGACCTTCTAGCTTTGAGGCGACAACACTACCTACTGCGCCACTGCTTCGCCTAGCACAGAAATTCCATTGAAAATACTGGGGTAAAATAAACTGTCATATTTTAAAGACATGGTGGGGGGAAATGGAATTTAATTCAGTGCTCCTTGTCTGATCTGAGATCCACTTTATGTCGTATAGCTAACAGGCAGTGAAGATCGCAGATTTTTAAAGAAATCAAATCTTAAAAGTGTCAATTTCGTAGTGGAAAGACAGTTCACCGGAAGCTCTTGGGCTAACTGGCTGAAAAGTAAAAGTCTGTGTACATATAGCTCTTTAATAATAGTAGTATTAGACATAATTATGATATTATAATTTTACTATTACTAATTATAATACTAATAGTAATGCTACTACTGCCAATTCTAATAATAAATAATATAATGAAAAAACAACAAATAAAACAAAAGTTTGTGAAAATACTTTCTAAAAGAAATTTTTATTTATTTTATTTTATTTTATCCAAGCATTTTAATCTGTTTATGACACACTATTAAGTGTCCTCAGCTTTGCCAGTTTGTAATAATAGATGCACACATTATTTGAATGTGCTATATATTTAGCATTCATCATCACACTGTTGTTCTATTGATTTCAGATTTATCAGCCTTAAAAAGCGAGAATGTACTTGTGGTCATTGCACATGTCTGTCAGACAGCTGCTTCCTGTCGAAGTGGGTGGTTCTTGGCTAGAACAACATGCAAAGTGCCATTTTTTACTGTTATAAATACTGTATTTAAAAAGCACATACATCTAAACCAACTTAAATAATAAAAAAAAAAAAACATAATCACGTCATTCTGTCAGTGAGCTCAAAGACTTTTATAAACACTTTTTTACAACACATTATGGTCTATTCAAAATATTAGTTTCAAAGCTGAAATGACAAGTCACATCTTTCTTTCTTTCTTTCTTTCTTTCTTTCTTTCTTTCTTTATCTCTCTTTCTTTCTTTCTCTTCAAATTCTGTAAACAGTTTAGTATGGCATTTCAATGTCGTCATGTCATTGCGTCACCTTGTAATTATAAGGTTCTGTCTCCGTTCTGAATGATTTTAAAATATTGAGCTTCAAAGTTTTGGCATTTCGGTAACACTTTACAATAAGGTTCATTAGTTAATGCATTTACTAGCATGAACTAATCATGAACAACACATGTACAGCATTTATTAATCATAATTGAACATTTACTAATGCATTATTAACATCCAAGTCCATGCTTGTTAACATTAGTTAATGCACCATAAGTAACCATGAACTAATAATGAACTACTGTATTTTTATTAACTAACGTTAACTAACACGAACAAATACAGTAGTAAATGTATTGTTAATTGTTTGTTCATTTTAGTAAATGCATTATTTAACATTAACTAATGAACCTTATTGCAAAGTGTGACCGGCATTTCGTATAAAAAGAATGTAACACTTTTTTCTTTTTTTTTTTAAACAAAAAGTCTTAAAATGTCAGCAACCTATAAAAAAGCATCCTATAATGTAAATAAGTTCTCATTTAATAACAATATGGCAATGACTCAATTTTGACAAAATTGGACCATTGTTTTTGTTTACATCCTTGAAAATTATCTATTAAAAACATATTTTATGTGCAGGCAAGCAAAACTCAAACTAAACAATCCAAGATTAACAAAGTTTCTTACATTAAACTGTTCAATGTGCATAATGGATTTATATTAAATTATTTACCACCAGGGCTTCCCACATGTACTCTTTATTTGGGCGGGCCCCCCAGGTATATTAAGTGACACAATTTTTTATTATTATTATTTTCATTTTTTTTACTATATATATATATATATATATATATATATATATATATATATATATATATATATATATATATATATATATATATATATATATATATAATTTAACCCACTGAAAAAAAAAATCATGTATAACAGTTTCTTAATAAATTAAAATATTGTTAAAAAAATTATGCTTTGCTTGTCGCATATAGTTAACTATTTATGTAATGTTGGTAAAAGGTGTATTGTAATCCAAATATATTTTAAACCTGTGGGAAGCACTGACCACATTAATTTAAAAAGTCGGATGAAAAGCAAATTAAATATAGCACCAATCAAATTTACCACTGTCAAAAATAAAAATATATTCAGAGAATTTAGATATTGTTTTTATTACATTTCTTTCTTTCTTTCTTTCTTTCTTTCTTTCTTTCTTTCTTTCTTTCTTTCTTTCTTTCTTTCTTTCTTTCTTTCTTTCTTTCTTTCTTTCTTTCTTTCTCCCTGATGCCTCCTGATCATTAAACACACAGTAGACCTTCATCAATAAGCTCACGTTTAGATCATTAGAAAGCGATCACATGCGGAGCTCAGTCTTCCAGCAAACCCTGCCAGAGATTTTAAATGTGTCTGCAACACAAACACACCGACGTGCACAAATACACACAAGAGAAGTGAAAAAAACAAGACAACGTCACTCACACACACACACACACACACACACATAAACTGCAGTTCGACACTCAATAGCTACATAAAGGCAGGAAAGTGCTCTGAAATTGCAGGCTAAAAAATAAATACTGTATCTAATCAGCATTTTAGTGTAGTGAATGTTTATGGTGATTAGGTAGTTCTGATGGATGTATTTTGATCAGTTCATCATAAATCAGTGGGATATGAAGCTTAAGTACGGCCTGGACTCCGCCTCTTGGATCTAAATGATTGCAGATTAAGAGCGGCTGCAGGAGAAAAGCAGGCACAGACACCACAGCCTGACTCCATTTTACCCAGAGACCAAGGTGACGACACTTGAATAATTAACAACCACAAACAGAGACTTTAAGCCTCTCTCTCTCTCTCTCTCTCTCTCTCTCTCTCTCTCTCTCTCTCTCTCTCTCTCTCTCTCTCTCTCTCTCTCTCTCTCTCTCTCTCTCTCTCTGTAGGAGTAGAAGAAGCACAACTAGTGATTGAAATAACTGCTTGTGGTGAGGATTAGGATTATTTTATTTTTATTTTTATTAGCTTTCATTGTGTATTGAGTTTTTGTTTTATCTGCTATATTATATTATATTATCCTAATTTAGTTGGTCTCCTAATATACTGTAGAGTGCTCTGTAATGAAAATGGTCCTTTTCTTAAATTTGAGCAAAAATGTCTAAAAACTAGGCACACACGGAATCTGCGGGCACAGAAATAGACAGATTTTTAGCCCATCAAGTCTATTTATTTATTTGTGTAAATGTGGGTATTTTTATATTTATTCAGTTTTTATATTAGGTTTAGAGATATTTTGACTAATAAAAAACTATTATTTTTTTACAATACAATCTGTAAAGTAATATTTTCTGTCCTTTAGTAAATATGTTGTAAAACACTTGCTTTGTTTACCAAAAAGGTGGATCTAATTAGATTTGATTGTAAAAATTAAATAAATGTTAAAAAATTATTATATTTTTTATCTCACATAATACGTTTTACTCCCAAAAGATTTCTGAATAAATCCACAGACGTTTTACTAAATTCTCAGCAGAAATAGCAAAAAATGCCCACAGATTCTGTCTGGCCCTACTGATAACTAATGTCTTTTGTTTTTGACTGATATCATATTTTGGTAGTTATTTTGCAAGATACTCGTATTCAGCTTGAAGTGCAATTGTTTATTAGGTTAAATATTAGGCAATTTATTGGATAACAGTGTTTTGTTTATTAGTCAAATGGAAAAAAATAAAATAAAATAAAATTTTACGAGGCCTGATAATATTGACCTTAAAAATTATTGTAAAAAATCTGAATTTATTCAAAGCCCAACTAAAAGAAGTACACATTTCTCCACAAGAAAAAAAAATACTTTGTCTTTACCCTGTTAAACATTACAAAAAAATATCCCTGACACAGAAGAACAGAATATATGACATATGTGACATGTTTTGGGTGTAAGTCATTCTTTTTTTTGTTATTACTATTGTTATTACATCATTATTATAATTATTGTTGTTATTACCTTCGTTACTACATTGTAAAACCCAGTCAACTTTATCAAATGAAATGAGTGTAGTTAACTCAAAATTCACTGAAAGTTAATTCTACTCATTTGAAAAAAGTTATTAAAGATATTAAATACCTCTTTACTTCAACTTAAATGGAGTAAGTTCACAGTATAGATTCATTTTTTTTTACTCAAATGGTTTATTGCAATTGATTTCCTCAAATGATTTGAGTTGCCTTAACTTATTGGGTTTTACAGTACTCAGTTGGTTTGAGTTTTCTTCATTTATTGAGTTTTACTGTGCTCAAATTGCTCAAATTGTATTTACTTAAATGGATTAAGTTCACTGTACTTATTTGGATTAGTTTTTGAACTTAAATGGCTTGTTGCAATCGGTTTCCTCAAATTTTAGTTACCTTAACTTTTTTGGGTTTTACAGTATATTGATATTACTGTTGCTGTTTTCACAGAATAATAATTTTATCATTACCAATCATGTATTATTATTATTATTATTATTATTATTATTATTAATAATAATTTCAAGTACCAATTAAATCTTTAAATATCAATCAATCAATCAATCATCCTTTATTTATATCACACTTTACTACAACCAGGGTTGACTAAAGTGCTTTACACAAGCAAAAGCAAATTATACACAAGCAAAAACAAACTATACAGCACAACAAAAAAGCAGACAATGCAAAACAATACAAGAAACATTACTCAAATACAACAAACATTAAAACATAAAGAGATGTATAACATAAAGAAATTGTGTATAAATAAGCATAAGCAAGGCCTCTGACGTCAATAAAAACAAACATCAAACGTTTAAAATCAACTCTAAACTTAACAGAGATCCAGTGGATGGAGTAGAGAATTGATGTAATGTGCACACTTTTCCGACTGTTAGTTAACATGCGAGCAGCAGCATTTTGCACAAGCTGCAAACAATGAAAACACGACTGGTTAACTCCAACATAAAGTGCATTATACAGTAGTCCAAACGTTTAGGAAGGGCTTGACTTTAGAAAGAAGCTTGATTTATCCCAGAATCAATCTGCTTATTAAATTTTAGACTACTGTCTAGTCTCACACTCAAGTTTTTGACCACAAGGCTAAAATGAGGAAACAAAGCCAGATGCACTGGAAATGAAATGGTTGACCTGTTAGAATTGTCAAACAACAGGTTTTGTCTTCATGTAGGCAGAGAAAATTGTGACAGCCATATCTTAAATATGACCAATATTACTCTAATTGTCATTGCTGTTAATACATATCCCTGCTATTTCTATTTCTGTTCTATTGGTGTTTATGTGTACTGTATTTACAATATTTCCTATGTTTTGCATTCCTAATAAATAAATAAATAAATAAATAAATATGTAAGTAAGTAAAACATCACATTTCTGAAAATATTTAAGATAAATATGACAGAAGAGGCTTTTCTTTTTTCTGGAAACCCTTCTAAATAATTTATGGTGATTTTGGCAGTGTTGAATTATAGCTTTAAAGACCCAAAAATGCAGCTTTTCTTCAGCTGTGATTCTTGGATATTATTTAGCCCCATGAAAGATCTTCCTAGGCTGATTCATAACACTTCCATTTAAATGGAATTTCTCAATTATGTCCCCGATGGTGGAGAAGGGCATTTTTCAGTGTTTCTGCTATTTTGATCCCATTTTGTGAAGCATGGCAACCTTTTTCCAAAAATCACAGCTTTATTATTTTTATTTCACAACATATGAATTCTAATTGTGCTTGTTTAATAATATGTTGAGCAAAAGATTAAACAATGAAGACACATTCACAGCCTTCTTTACTCATATCTATGAAGGGTGCCAATATTAGTGGATTACTAGCGCACTGTAGCACCTTTTGCAAACAATGACGCATAGCACACTTTATCAAAAACTGCACCATACTCAAAAAAATGCAACCAGAGTATAAGGTCACAGATTTATTCACTCAGATTTACAACAACAGCATAGAGCGCTACTTGCTGACAATGTAAGGTGCTATAAATGTGCTACTGCTATATTTTACAGTAAATTGTAACTCCCATCAGTCTGGAATCCCTGGGACATTTATGATTCAGCAGCACAGAGTGAACCTGCTCAGACTTTTTTGTCAATCTCAGACGAACCACTGGATAACAACTAGTCACTCGATTTGCCTCAATTCATCATCTGCTGCATTATATGCGGTTGGCACTCCTGTACTGTATGTGCTTATTTATTATTGCAGTGTCTTCACTTTCTGTTTACTTTGTCTTTAACATCACTTCCTTGTAACACCAATTCTTTCAAGTTTTTGGATTTTTTTAAGTCTATTTTTAGCTATTCATGAATTTATTTATTTTAAGTAAAGGTAGTTATATTTAGCAATGATCAAACTGATTAGAAGTGTCAGTAAAGAAATGTTTTAATGCTACACAGTTTTTGTTTCTTACAAATCATAGTCTTTTAATAAAATAGAAAATAAATACATTTAAATATGTTGAATAATAGAAAAATATTTTAATAAAATAACAAAATATTCAAATAAATATATATTTAAATATATTAATTAATATAAATAATACTTTAATTTCTAAAAAAAATACAATATATTTAAATACATTAAATAATATAACAATTTCATGAAATAATAATAATAATAATATAAATGAAATGTTATAATAAAATAATAAAAACATATTTACATGTATTAATTAATATAAATAATAAAAATATATTTTAATAAAATAACAAAATAAAATATATTTAAATATATAAATATAAATAATACAACATATTTTATATAATAAATGATATAATTATTTTACATTATTAAATATTATAAATAATAGAATAAAATAGTATAATAAAATAATAAACTATTTAAATGTGTCAAATAATATAAACAATAAAACTAATTTGTCCTTTTAAAAAAATAGAAAATAATAAAATATATTTAAATATATTGAATAATATGAATATTGAAATGTAATATGAAATTAAATTAAATAAATTGATTAAATACCATAAATTAAATTAAAAAATAAATATTTTTGTAATAAAATATATTTAAATATATTAAATAATTAAAAAAATGAAAAGTCTTCAAAAATAAAATATTATAAGAAAATAATTAAATATAATTAAATATATAAAATAAAAAATAAAATAAAATAAAATAAAATAAAATAAAATAAAATAAAATAAAATAAAATTAAATTAAATTAAATAAAATAAAATAAAATAAAATAAAATAAAATTAAATTAAATTAAATTAAATTAAAAAATAATACCTTACAGTCCCCAATCGTCTTGGATTGCTGGTGCCCATTTCATACTCAAATATACATCCTCAGGATCCTAAAAAATAAACACTTTCACACAGCTACAAAACTTAACAAGATTTTGCAAGGTTACCATTACAAGAGAACACATTCATTAATGACATATTCGGTATTAAGTGTGGACTCTTGTGTATGATAGTGACCTTTATAAATGCTCAATGTGTTCATCACATGAATCCTAATCGGAAGTAAAATGGACTTTGAATTGCCGTTTTAATTATTGTCAAAGTTCATGTGTGTCCCAATAAAGTATAACAGTTATAGCATAATATATAACTAATATTAATAGTCAAATTACAAAAAAAAAAAAAAAACATATAATTAGCCAAATTTTATAAAAAGTCAAAATTAAGTGAAATATGGTGTTATTCTTTAGTTTTAATGCAAACATTTATATTTAAGTAATATATTGCATTACAAATCAACCAGTTCATGAATATCCTGAGATTTACAGTCTCTCCAAATGCATGTAAATGTATGTGCACTACAACCTCACGTTAAGCATGAATACTAATGAACGCAACAGGATTTAGAAAGAGAAAAAAAGCGAGTGTTACAAGGCAGAGTGAGAAAAGAGAGAATGAAAGAGAGCAGAGCAGGAGTTAATTGACTTGAGTCAAAGACAAAGGCTCTAGTATTCAGCGCTCTAATAATATCACTGCCTGCTGAAGTATCTGAATCCTAGACAGATAAAAGCAGAGGTAGAGAGAAGAGGCAGAACACCTACACTTTTAACTCAGAAATATGGTGGACACTTGGAGGACTCACTCCCAGTGTTACTTCTGTGTTCAATGGAAACACAGGGCAGAGGTGGTGGTCTCTCAGCGATCGGTTCAAGTAAAGAGGTGCAGTGGTGTGTTTTAGTTTAAAAAAAAAAAACATTTTTGTCAATACTGGTGTTTCCAGTTTGTTTCAGAAAACATATCCATCTAAACTACACAACCCAAAAACACATGACAGAAGCTAGGATAAGCTAAAAATAAATTGCACCAAACTGTAGGGTTTATACACATATTAAATAAAACAAACTGTTCAGTATAACTGCTATTGAATTGCATTGAGAGAAAAAAAATAAGGTTAGGCTGGCAGGAAATCGTATTTAGAACAGAACAAAAAAGCAGATAATGCTATATAACTGACAAATATAGCTTAAACTGGCTAATTTTTAAAATTATTATTATTATAAAAAAACTGCTTTTATTCTAGCCAGAATAAAACAAATAAGACTTTCTCTAGAAGAAAAATATAATCAGACATACGGTGAAAATCTATTTGCTCTGTTAAACATCATTTAAGAAATATTTAAAAAGAAAAACATTTCAAAAGGGGGGGGGGGCTAATAATTCTTATTTCAACTGTATACTGAACTGAATTAAAGCTAAGCAAATGCCACCGATTCAGAATGAATGCAGCTGTTTTCATAAAAGTTTAAAGAAAAACTTTTTAAAACTCAGCATAATGATCATATGCTCATGCTTGAGATTCACTTAGACGTGTGTACTTTCTGGTCCATGTACTCTGAAATGCGATGCGCCGTTTTTAGTTTTGAAACTAAAACAAGGTCTGTAGCATTTTCAAAATGTTGAATTGTGATGTGTCTACACTGAAACGCAACCCCAAGGTTTTCTTCAGCCAAGGCTAATTGGAAACACTTGCCCCTGCCTATGTTGTTTGCAAAATGTAAAATACATTTATACTTATTTTGGATACGCACATTAAAAAAACGGTTGATGGAAACGCCAAGATGCGCATCAATTTTAAACTGAGTAGGATAAACATTTTATTTGATTACAAAAGCTGCGCATAAACTACAATGGAAACACTTTTACCAAACAAATTCCAGTATGCACAATAAAAAAAGTCATGTGATTTTGTTATAAGAGATCGTCTGATGATAAAATATTGTGTGTGAAGGAAAAAGCTATCAGGCTGAGTGCATTATAAAACATCTGAAACGTTGTTTTGGTCACTTTAAAATGACTTAACCATTTCAGTATTAATGTTATTACATTATTAATAACCTCTAGAATCAAAAGCGTCTGTGCTCCACGTCTCATGCCTTCAAATGCCACAGCCCACTCACTGTGTGTCAGGATTGTTTCTAAGGTGCATTTATTAAATGAAGAAAAGATTCACGCAGCTTCTCCTACCGCAGCAAATTTCGTCTTTACTGTTGATATTTTGCGTTAGTTAATCAGGAAGTGACTATTTTGTACGCTTTCACGGATTGGATGTAAACGCTGCTTTATTCGTACATCTTTTATGCAACAATCCAGTTTTGCGCATAAAGTTAATTCGCATTTTTAGATGGAAATAGCTACTGATCTAAACCCAACCAATAGAGTTCCTAAAAGCAAGCAGAAGAGAAAAGTGAACACGATCACATAGTTTTACCTTGACTATACATTACTTTTATCTCTTTTGTGGAACCGTGCTTCACCAGACTCAAACCTAAGTGATCTGCATCACAAATACAACAACTGACCATACCAGTTGTCTGTGTACTGTAGAGTTAGATATGTGAGCCAAACATATCCCATTAAAAATAATAGACACTGTTAAGGTGTTTTGTGATATTTATTAGGTGTTGTTCAAAGAACCCTGTAAAGATGATCCTTTATTTCCTAACAATAAGACACTGTATTTAATAAGACACAATCATTATTAGTATGAAAATATATAAAAGATGTTGGAGTCGTACTGTCTGAGGCGTTTATCTTATCTAAACAGCAGTCAAACGTATGTTTAATTATATTTCTGCTGTTTCATCAAAGTGTAGACTCCAATGAGCCTGTGTTGGCTTTCTTACTAATGCAGATTCCGGGCACTAACAAAGGACCCCGTTTTCATGCTTGAAAAACTCTGAAGTAGTGTGGATGCCAGGTACTGTAACTGTGGTGGTAAAACGATTGTGCTAGTGTAATCTAGTGTAAATGTAGCGGCACTGAGCTGATGGTCTGCTGCTGCACTGCTTCTCGGTGTTTACAGTGCTTGCTTGGTCTGCCGCACGTATCTTTGAAAAGGAAGAAGGAAAGCGCTTCACTTCTATCAAGTATCAAATCAAGTGAGATGAGGCAGCTGGGATGCTCTGCATTATTATATCACTCAAAGGAATGGGGAACATTAAAAGGCTCTCAGCACTCATATTGCGGTGAGTGGCTATGAGCAACGATGGGGACTCGTTCAATTACTGGCACAACCACAGGGCTCTTCTTTCCAGCGCTGCACCTGTATCTTCTGGTTTCCACTGCATTTACCATGCCACGCATTTCACTCGGCTTCTCTGTTATTAAGCATCAGGACAAAAGCATTGTCGAAAGTGATAGTTCACACAAATACAAACAAGTTATGAAGCAAATCAATTTGCTTTTAGGAGAATCATTTTCAACTCTTATTTGAAATTAAAGAAGCTAATTTTTCAGAAGCCACAATTCTTGTCTCTGTGATATTTGCTGCTAAATGTTTGTTTTTTGATTATTTTATTAACAGAAAGTAGAAAGGTTTAACACGCTTGAAATCTCTTGTAAAGTTACAAATGCCTTTAATGTCACTGACAAATAATTTCACTGCTTTAAAATCTTTCTGACCTCAAATATTTGTATTGCAATGCATATAAAATGCATGATAAAAAAAAGTCACAATAATTGTTTTTATATTTTGTGTAAATAGTTTGCATACTAAATGTTCACAAACTCTCCATTTGTTTCCACATGGGAAAACTAGGTTGCTGATGGAAGTAGTGTTAGTGAGGCCAGCAAGGGGCACTCAACCTGCGGTCTGTGTGAGTCTTAATTCCCCAGTATAATGATGGGGACACCATACTTCCAGTGAGTCATTCGGATGAGTCTTTAATCCAAGGTCCTGACTATCTGTGGTCATTAAACATTCCATGGCGCTCCACATAAAGAGTAGGAGTGTAACCTGGCCACATTCCCTTTGTCAGCCCATTGGCCCGATCATGGCTTTCCAATCATCCCCATCCAACCCAATTGGTTCTATCATTCTCTCTCCACTCCACTAATAGCTGGTGTGTGGTGAGCACACTGGTGCAGTTGTCATGTGGCTGCCGTCGCATCATCCGAGTGGATGCTGCACACTGGTGGTGGTGGTGGTTAATGACTCCCCTCATGGTTGTGAAACGCTTTAGGTGTATGGCTATACATGATAAATGCGCTCTATAAATACACATTACATTACATTTCATTAAAAAAAAATCAACATTACAAAATGTTGGAGCAGAGATCAAGGTCCCAAAATGCCATTCGAAAGCATAACAGAAAACATATATAAACATTTATATTTTTTCTACAGTGTATTCCTTTAAAACTCTAGCTCTCTCAGGGTCAGCGTGAAAGTGTCACCGGATGGAAAGACACAAAACGTCTCTCAGGAGACAGAAACTCTGGCTTGACTATACACTGCCCTTCAGTTGTACGAGGCCAGAGCTCAGGGCTGTCGGGGTATTTTTACTCCACTGCTTACGAGTGCAAAACCTTCCCGACGCATAGAAAAATCATGCCTGGCAAAGTTCAAGCGCTTATATGGAGACGGAGCAGAAAAGAGCTTTCACAGACTTAGACGCTCGTTCTGCAACGAAACAGCAGGTAAATTATAGATCCTTGTGGCCGGAGACTTAAATATTTATGAGCCTAAGACGACAACAATAGGTTGACGGCGCAGGATCAGCACCAACGTTTCATCCCCGAACATCAGGTGAGCAGCAATACGGGATGGAGAAAGGGTAAAGCTGCCATGCTACTGTGTAATTGTGCTATTATACCTCAGCGGCGAGCCTACAGTGAAACCCCGCTGTGCCTTTGTGCCGTCTAAGTACACAGTTTATTCAATGGGGTATTTTCTGTGAATCAGTGTGAAAATGGGTTCACCGTCAGTAGAAAACATGGGATTAGCACTTTTATAAGGGCCCCTGGAATCTGTACCGTGCCTCTTTTGTGCAGAGAGGAGGAGAACAACACAACCAGGGCAAGAGATTTGATTTGTCACAGTGAATACCTCCAAACTACACACACACAGAGACACACAAAGAAACAAACAGCGTGTCTGCAGGGTTCAGAGAGAATGATTCCATTGTTATAAAGTTAACAGCACTGTGAAATGAAATTGATGCAGCACTAGAAGGCAAAACGCCACGTTCAGGGTATTTAAATGAACCTGGCGTTTATGAGTAACAGAAGGCCATGAATGGAGTGAATTTTAATCAGCCGAGCGCGCGCGTGCCACACGTTAGTCTCGGGCGTGTGTAAAGTTAACTACATCTGTCTGCATTCGGCAGTGATGACAAGCCTTGGGTTCTCCCCATCTGTAAATAATGCATGCTGCGTGCTGCGATATCTAAACGCTCGATTCTTCCTCACACCTGGATGGGGCCGGGTGCTAAAATGCGCCGAAAGGTTGCAGAGGCTAATCGCCCGCGCCACTCCATTAATTACCCTGCAGCAGAGCTTGCGCGCCGGGCCTGGTCACTGCTAGAGCTGGATTTCAGCTGTAATTCTCAATTAGGAAGCAACTCTGTTGGCGCACTTGCATTGTGCTCCTACAATGCAAATTGTCGGGGCAGCTTTCCCAGCAGGGGAAGACAAAGGGTAAGAGGAACATAATAACATTTTGCCCTTTTTTTCAGTCCCTCTCCTCCCTCTGTGTTGGTCTCTTTATAAAGCTGGTCTGCTGCTGCCTCAGCTTTTGCACAGAGGCGATGGTGATTAGCGTTTTCACAGACGTTTCTGTTTTGGATGAAGATAGCAAGATCACGGTGCACAGAGGGATTTGTTTCTGTGCATGTATGTGACCCTGAACTACACAATCAGCCTTAAAGGGGTAGTTCACTAAAAACGTTCATTCTGCTAGACTTTACACATCTTTTTCTCTTTCCAAATCTGCATGAGTTTCTTTCTTCTGTTGTAAAAAAAAAAGAAGATACTTAGAAAAATGTTGATGAAGCAGGGTGGAATAGCCCTTATGGCTATTGGCTGGTCTAATTTGTTGAGCCTATGAGGACCTAGCAGACGATCATGTTGGATCATGTTAAGTCTTCGAACCTACAGTTGAAGTCAGAATTATTAGCCCCCCTTTGAATTTCTTTCTTTTTTTTCTTTTTTTTTTTTTAACATTTCCTACATGATGTTTAACAGAGTAAGGAAATTTTCACTGTTTGTCTGATCATATTTTTTCTTCTGGACAAAGTCTTATTTTTTTTATTTCAGCTAATAAAAAAAAAAAAAAATTAAAACATTTTAAATTTTTTTTTTTTACATTTTAAGGTAAAAAATACTAGCCCCTGTGAGCTATATATTCTTTTTTCGATAGACTACAAAAAAAACCATCGATATACAATTACTTGCCCAATCACCCAAACCTGCTTAGTTAACATAATTAACCTAGTTAAGCCTTTAAATGTTACTTGAAGCTGTATAGAAGTGTCTTAAAAAATATCTAGTCAAACATTATTTACTGTCATGATAGCAAAGATAAAATAAATCAGTAAATAGAAATGAGAGCTATTAAAACTATTATATTTTGAAATGTGTTAAGAAAATCTTCTCTCCATTAAGCAGAAATTGGGAAAAAAATAAACAGGGGGGCTAATAATTCTGACTTCTACTGTATCAGATTCCTGTTAGGAAGTATAAAAATTGAGGATGTTTGGTAACTCTGTATGTGTCAACAGTTTTGCCATCCTTTTTTTCTGATGGGTAAACTCTTCTGGTTGGAAGTGACAGTGAGTGCAGGAGTACATATACTTTAGTACATTTGGGAGTAACTGTTGTGTATGTGTAGCATGGACTGACTGGTTTGATCCTCAGCTGCATCAGATGCTGTTGATTCGGTGCACTTACAGTACTACCTGCCATGATGTGCATCAAAGACTTACGATTTAGTGTTTACTAATAACTTTTGATGCCTAAAGAGTGATGCCATGTTCTAGCATCTGTGCATATGATGGAGCGTTTTTTAGTTTTGATTTGTTTCTTATTTGTAAATTGTGGCTTTGTGCCAACAGGAGACTGTGTGCACAGAGGTTTTAAAATTAGTAGCTGAGTCTTACTACTGCGGTGGCAGCGCTGCTGTTTTGTCAGAGGCTCATTGTGTGATCGTTTTTTGTATATTCATTTATTACTTTCCATCTGGATTATTTTATTTGCATTGTGATTGTTCCGTTTTGCATTTGTGTGATTGTTTCTTTTAGGTCTATTCTAATTAGTTTTTATTCTTGGTTGTGATTTACATTTTTTCTTTAATAGATTCTTTACTTAATTTTTTGTACATTCCGTGTGGTTTACATTTCATTAGTCTTTTTTGTATTTATGTTTTTATACACTTTTTTTAAAACATAGTTGTTTTTTATGGGGGGACCCAGGTGGGTGTATTGCAGTTGTGTGTGTGTGTGTATACTGAGTGTTGTGCTAAATAGATTTTACTGTGTGGAATACGTTTGCTGTGTATTCACAAGGTATTTATTGTGTTTATTGTGGTTACACTTGCAAACTCTGCTGGTACTCTGCTTTATTTTTCTGGATTATTGTTGTCTAATTTTTTTTTTTTTTTTTGTAAATTTTGCATTTAGATGTTATCCCATGCAAAAGAAATAGATTTTGTACAGTTTATTTTTTGTATTTCAATAAAGTGATTTTTTTTTCTTGTTTACGTCTCCATTCTCACTCTGCTTTTACTATGAGCCTAGGTGCCTATTCATTTATTCATTTTCTTTTCAGCTTGTCCCTTTATTATTCTGGGGTCACCACAGTGGAATGAACCGCCAACTTATCCAGCATTTGTTTTACGCGACCCCTGCGAGCATGGGGAGAACATGCAAACTCCACACAGAAATGCCAACTGACCCAGCCGAGGTTTAAACCAGCGACCTTCTAGCTGTGAGACGACAGCTCTACTCATTGCGCCACCTCGTCACCCCTCCTAGGTGGCTATTTAATATTATTGTTTCTGCCGTAACCGGGTGGCATAGTCGTTTAGGTGTGTACTTCTTTAATTACTTATGCCTCGCCACATTGACTTCTGGGACCCATTGACTTCCGTTTTTATTTTCTTACAAGAAAGTCAATGGGTTCCAGTAACCAGCATTGTGTTAAAAAAAAGGATGAGGTAATTTTCTTTTTTGGGTGAACTATCCCTTTAAGCTGCAGAAGTATATTAGAGTCAAATTAACGACTTTACTGTTATGCAAAAATCATTGCATTAAATCAAGTTCCATGAAGACACATTTCAATTGTCCTACCATAAATTATAATTACATAACTTTGTATTATTGATACGCATTGCTAAAAACTTTCTTTGGACAAACTTTAAAGGTGATTTACTCAATATTTATGTTTTGAATCCTCAGATTTTCAAATAGTTGACCAAATATTGTCCAATCCTAACAAGTCCAATTTTCTAGATCAGAGGTGCCCAAACTTTTTTGTATGAAGGGCCAAAAACCAAATATCATTTAGGGCCTCGGGCCAAAATTAAATATTCCAAACTATTTTACATCAAAGTTGCAATGGGTAATTTCCTAGTTTATTTCAGAATATTTCAAAATAAACAGAAAATATTACCTTAAATTGTATTATATAAAGCAGCATAACTTTTCAAATTATAACGTTTGGCAATAAAAAAAAACATAAACAATCACATTTATAACACAGTGGAGTTCAATGCTGAATACACAGGTCAAGCAGAATCTGCCATTGACTTGATTTGCTCATCAAAGTCTTGCATTGTCAGGTAACAGTATGTATATTTAAGCAAAATCTGATTAATTTACACAATTTAAATGAAACAATCAATTTCATTTCACTTTTAACAATAAAACAAACAATCAAACAAACAAACAAACAAACAAAGGATTACATTCAGTTTGAATTGACAATCTCTAAACCATCGCCTTTATTCTCCATCTCTACTTGAATTGGATGCCGAGCCAAATCAAAGGTTACCGCTGACCAACTTTGACCCTAGTTTGGGCATTTCTGCTCTACAGCAATAGCTTATTCGTTCATGTATCCCCCTGCCCCACCCTCACAGAAAAATATCTTAATGAATGGTTTTGTGTTGCAGGGTGAGCTATAGATAATCCTGATTTTATTATCTATTTGTGGTGTCATGTGTCTGCCAATAGAGGCAGTGTGGCTATGTATGTGCTGTGTAGATATTTGGTGTAATGAGAATATTGAAAGGGGCATCACTGAGTGGAAATGGATGCTCACATCACGGCTCAGCGGGGAGACGGGCTGACTTAGCAGCGACTGTGAAGAAATCAATATGAGCGTTGAAATAACCTCGTTGATATGAATATTCATGGTCGCTAAAGCAAGGAGCAAAATTCTGCTCAGGCTCTGGTGCTCGTTCATTGTCTGACTTTATAGGTGTACAGTGACATGGCAGAACTCCAAACAGGTACTCATTCAGCTGAATTCATTCAGTAGGATAAGATTTTTACTGCCGTATGGCACCTGGGTTACAAAAGCAAAGAGCTATACAAAGCTAAATCACAAAATACATTTGAACAAGTAAAACAAAAAGCAAAATGAAGCAAAGCTTATTATTACAATGACCACACAGATACAAAAATAAATAAATAAATAAACAACACTAAAAGTGAAGCAAAA
Source organism: Danio rerio (assembly GCF_052040795.2). NCBI lineage: Eukaryota > Metazoa > Chordata > Actinopteri > Cypriniformes > Danionidae > Danio > Danio rerio. The sequence goes on from NC_141029.1 coordinate 12,571,947, forward strand.
TAATAAATAAATAATATTGTATGCATTCACAAATTCATAAAAATGGCTTTTTAAATGTACTAATAATATTAATAACAAAAGTGAGCGTCATTTTATTTTAATTGTTTTACTTATACACATTTTAAATAGATAATAGTGCCCTCAGTGAAGGCAAAATAATAATAATAATAATAATAATAAAACAAAAAATACTGTAATTTAATTATAATTATTGTATTTATTCACATTGTAAATTGTTAATTATAAACTGAACATTGCAAAGTAATAATAATATTAATAATAATAATAATAATAATAATAATAATAATAATAATAATAATAATAATAATAGTAATATACAAAAATACTGTAATTTTATTATAATTATTTTATTTATACACATTGTAAATTGTAATAATAAACTGAACATTAGCAAAGTAATATTAATATTAATAATAATAATAATAACAATATACAAAAATACTGTAATTTAATTATATATACAGTATATATATCTTTTGTTAATACACATTGTAAATTGGTAATAATAAATAGAATGATGGCATAATAATAATAATAATAATAATAATAATAATAATAATAATAATAATAATAATAATAATAATAATAATAATAATAATCAACAACAACAACACAAAGTAATGATTAAAGTGAATAAATGATAACAAGGAACAACTGTTTCAAGTCGTTAAGCAGCATTAAAACTCTATTATGCAATTTTCTAATGTTATAAACAAACCAGTAAGGGCCAGTAAAGTCCACGTTCAGGGTCATTCAACAGAGACACACACGACTTGTCTTGTTTTCCATTTCCTTCCTGTACAACTTTGTTTACCACATTATCAACAAGTAAACTCTTTCATCTGAACCGAGCCCTCAGATGTGCAGAGAAAGCCGGGAGAACAAGCGCCTCAAATTACAAAGATGGATTTCACTGAGTGGCTCTGCAAAAAAGTCCACCGTAGCGTAAGTGTGACTACAGGAGCCCTCACACTCTCAGAGCGACATCGTTATTATCCTTCCTCCTCTCCTTTCCTCGGCTGAACAAATGTTCTACAGCACAAAGCTTTTCTTCTGGACTAAAATATCACTGCACCAGGAACGGGAGCCAGATGGCACTGCACCAGCGCTGGGATAAGCACAGCTTTCTTAGTCTGCCTTTCATAGCCATACATCTGAGAGAGTGAGTGCGTGTGTGCACGAGTATATGAGATTTACAGCTGCTCTATGCAGCGGCGGGAGTAATGAACCGAATTTACTGTGTGTTACAGAGCGGTGATGCACACAGTGCTCCGCCGTAATTTTACATGCAGCGACAGCAGGTTCACCCCGCAACAGACTGGGATTTGTGTCGAATCTGATAATTGCATTGAGATTAAGTCAATGACTGCCATCGAAACCTCATTTTTACTTTGAGAAACAATCTGTTGCTGCATTCGCAGTTACGCCACCCGAACGTTCCCTCAGCATTAGCCTTTCAGCTGGAGGCGGGAGGCAGATGAGCAGCATCGGCGCTTGATCCCAAGCCAAGAGCTTCAATATTTCATCTCCAATCATTTTTGATTCTTTTGAAAGGAGGAGGCTGCTGTCAAGAAATCTCTGTTCCCCCCAACTGGCAGAGATGACACGGGAAAGCTTGAGAAGGAAGGCAGTGTGAAATTTCCACTTGTGCATTTAAAAGCTTTGAAAAGATGCTTCCTTTTAGCAGCCGAGCGCTTTAATTAAATTACACTGTACGGCTGCATCATTCCTCGTATTACTTTGTATTTATAATCCTGCTTAACTCGCCCGACGAATTGAAAAACAATCTTCAGGAGGCTCTTAGAGTAATTATGAAAAATAATATTTTACTAACGCTGATTCTGTTTTAAAATTCCCCTTTGTGCTGCCCCAGATATGCCGGGTTTATAGCAGAGACTTTGTGAGGCAGTTTTGCGCAAGCAAAAACAGGGATTATTTAGAGGGCAAGGCCAGAAAAGTACGGTTAGACTAAATCCCAGGCCGTGACTGTGAGTAGAGATTAATTTGATCCCCGTCCATCTGTTAGGAATTTAGTTATGGTCATAGACTAGAGCCGGACTCACTTTTTCCAACTGCAACTTTCCTTGTAAACAGGAAGTGCTGAACATCATATGATTCCTGAAGCAACGCTATTCACAGCGTTCCTGTAAAACTAATAATCTGTCATTATAAAAACAATTTGATGTATCACACATTGAAAATCTGGTTTCATTCAGCTTAAAAATAGCGTTTAACATCCCCAAATCCAGATAAATACATTGATACAGACAAACAAAACTATCCTTTTAGGAGTTGCACCAAGTTTTCTATGCTGTATAGTAAATCACGGTCTCATGTATACCGTACAGAGTGCTAAAAAGTTTTAGTCACTTTATTTTGATGGTGTGTTTGTTGAATTTAAGTTACAGTGCATCTACATGTCAACTAATTCTCATTAGATTATAAGTAGACTGTTAGGGTTAGTGTAAATTGTACTTGGTAAGTTTCTTATAGTCAGTTAAATGTCTGTTATATGTCTGAATCAACAGAAATTAAGCAGACAGTCTGCTTATACTCAAGTGGACCATCAAAATAAAGTGTTACCAAAGTTTCAAGAGGGAACACCACGAAAGCAAAGCACATGACCAAGCACACATTCATAAAAAAAGACAGAGTACTTACCAAGTTTTTGCTGCCATTCTTGCAGAGGGGACCTCGGAAAACTCCCTTGATGTTTCGAAAGTGTCCATTGCTGAGATGCGTGGAGCTGATGACAATATAATAACACGCCATGGGGGACCCGAAGCTTCCATGCACTAGCCGAGAGAGAGAAGGAAACAAGTCCACCCAACAAACCTTTTGTTTCTCGCTTTCAGACACAAGCTCACTTCCTCTCAGTCAGGAACGGAGCAAGCGTGTTCCCTCATCCTCTCGAATCCTCAAACCTTGTAGCTGGCTCTGCTGTTGTCACTTTTTGCAGCTCTCTCTGACGTGTTCTGGTATCCTCCAGCAGTGTGTTTTTCCCGTTCTCTCACCTTCCGTGCGGAGCAGCTCTTTCCTCTTGCTCAGTCTCGGCTCTCTGCGCTGGGCTGAAGTGTGTCTGGGCTGCTCGTTGCGCAAGTGATACGCGCTAGTGAGAGAGCTCCGCTGGGTCTGGCAGAGGAAAGCATGGTGTTATAGCGCAGCGCTCCAATGAACGGGGCCAATGGCGAACAAGCCTCTGGTCTGATGGCGAGGACTGGGATGAGAATTGCATCTGTCACACGCTGCTCTTCCAGATCCACTGAGTCAGCCTCTACTCTCCAGCCAACCAGGATTCAGCATCTTTTCCCTCTCACACACCCCCTCTCTCCCTCATTAGTCCTCTCTCTCTCTTGCTCTCGCTCGTGAGCGCGTTCGTTCTCAGGAAGGAGCTGAGGCAGCAGTCAGGAGCAGGTAAAGGAAGACTGAGGCGCTGAGAGAGACGCTTCGGTATGTGTTACATACACCATCATACATCTTTTATTAGGTTAATGCGCACTATAAAAAGATTTGTATGGTCTGCAGACACATATATCTGGAAATCAAAAGTCCCAGATGAAGTGGTTTATACATACTGCATGTTTTCCAATGAGGAACTGTTAAAATCTGTAAAGCTACTTTGAGTTTAAAATTTGTGACTTCATTATTAATTTGGCAGTGTTTTAGAATTCAGCCTGCAAATTACATGGTATGTAAGCAAATTTATAAAGTAAGTTCCTGTTATAATAGTATATTTAAGTGAACAATGACAGGAAACAATACGGTTTGTGGAAACTAGCATGACTTTCATTTACAGCCCACAATTGTAATATTATTTATTTTACCCCATAACAATAAAAAGCCTTGTGTATTTTTAAGCACTTTACACTTGTATCCCAGTTAGTGACGATAACCGTTTCTAGGTATACAGCGGTTTGGAAAAGTAAAGGTTTTAAAACTGCCAAAATTTTCTGTAATACCGTTCCTAAGTTATGTGTAAGAGTATTTTTATTTGTAAGTGTAATGTGTAAGTATTTTTTTTCACTTTTAGTTTTTTTAGGACAACAGTATCTTCAGCAGAAAAGGTATCCGATTATTTTATTTTAAAATGTATAATGAAATCTGTGTTTTTTAAACTAATGAAACAGCAGAAGTCAATGTTTCATTTGAATTACTTAGCCTGACATGTTTACTGTCCCAAAATATAAAACTTTTTCAAAAAAAATTAAATATATTGTGTTTAAAGGGGGACAAAGTTTTTTTTTTTTTTTTTTTTTTTTTTTTACCCAGACATTTAAAAAGAATATTTTTTAAAGCAGTAATAACAATACTGTGATAATGTTTTTTTTTTCTTTTTTAATCCAAGGTTATTATACCGTCTGAAACTTGTATGCTTATATGCTGTAAAATTGTGTTTATATTAGGGCTGGGCGATTTGGCCTATAATTAAAATCCTGATTTTAACTGTAATACTGTGCATTCACACCAAAGGTGGCGAGAGGGTCAAAGTAGCCGGCATCATTCATTTTCAATGGGAGCCGGCAGCGATAATCAGCGAGGAGTGGCGAAAATAGAGTAGAGTTGAGGAGAATTGAAATCCAGTCAACTTTGTGGTAATGAGCTATGATGCGGTCATATCAAAAATACTAATATTTACCTTCTATCACCCTGGCATTATTTTGTTTACTATATTGCCATGTATGTGTTGTTTAAAGCATAATAAAAAAATAAATAAAAAGTCCACCGCTTAAGAGGATTCCAGAGAACAGTCCTGTGAACTTTGGTTTTGAACAAAGTTGTTCCCAAGGCTTTTGATATTGTAGTCACCAGATTTCCAATCATTTATGATGTTTTCTTACAAGGACATGAATAAAAAAGTTACTGGCGAGTTACTGATGTGCATTAGTGTTGTATATGTTTATTTATTTTATTTTTTTTTATCAAAAGTGGAAATGTCATGCTAACTATAACAACAGTAAAAAACAATGTTTAGAATATTTTAGACATATGGTCTGAATGGTCTGAAAATGAATAACTAGCATTTAATATTACTTGAATCTTCAAATATTTGAATGTAAATAATAATTTTATTGTAATGAAAAAATATGCCATCTCAAGGCATCTCTGGTGCAGCTTCAATAATTTCTAATTTAATGCAAACGTGTGATGTGTAGTTTAATTTTTTGAGGGGTGCGCAGATATGCGACCATGCAAAGGTAGCACCGGACCACACCCGTGCATTCAACGCAGAAGTTTAAATCAACCTTAACAAAGTCACCTGACCTCACACACTGTAGGGAAAGTAATTTACCTGAAAGACAATTTACCTGAAAAAATTTGACCGAAAAAAAATATATACTGTAGGTTCTGAATGTTGATTTCGATCACTTTTCAATTATTCGCCCAGCTCTAATTTATATAGATACAATTTAAAAAGAGGAAAACATTTTCTCTGTACAAATGTGTTGTTTTGTGGTTTTACTGTGTAAATGTGACTATTTTTATCATCTAATTATAATCTAATTTAATTAATCTAATTTTATTAATTATCAAGATAACTTTAACGCTTGCAGGTTGTAAATGAAGACGTTTCTCACCCTTTCAAACTATTACGCTTTTACTACAATAAAGTGTGCTCTACTATGCTTTACTTAACATGTCATTTGTGTGCAGTAAACTAAAATGTTAAAAAAAAAATTGCATTATAGATGCTAGCGTTGGAACGATCAAACAGCAATTTTTAAAACATTTTATTTTGTTGGAAACTGGGGAGGAAAAAAACAAGCGTCAGAACTTGCTTGAGGATTGGGAATCATGTGCATTGAGTGCCTATTTAAGGCCCACTTTGACTGCGGCACTGAGCAGAAAGAGAAGGAAAGAGAGAAGCTACGAGCTTCTACAGAGCATGTGGCTGTATGAAACATGCCAAAGAGAGAGAGAGAACAAGAAAGAGAGAGAGAGAGCGAGAGAGAGAGAGAGAGAGAGAGAGAGAGAGAGAGAGAGAGAGAGAGAGAGTTTCCTTCCCACCCCCCAATTTTAGAAGAGCAATAATGCCTCGTAACTAAGCAACGCAGTTTCTGAATCAATTCTAAATTGCATACAGTAGGAGAGGCAGATGTAAGGGGCAAGGCGAGTGGGTGCACACATGTACAAATGTGTACAAATGTGTCTTTCAATATGGTAAGAGACACTGAAACCTGTAACTTTGCAATGAACGCAAAAAAAGAAAAAGAAACCATAGGAAATGTGTCATTGGTGAATTATATTAATGAAAAGTACAGCGACAGGAAGACGTCTTTGGCAGGTTTGAGACTGCAGCATAATTGAGCTGAGTGGAAGACAGATATCTTGGAAAGCACTGTGACCAACTGCCAATTAAAATGAACCATCAGGGGCTGATTTCAAATGGGAGAACAAATGCTGTTATTCATTTCGGATGTGTTTGAACATGCTCTTGAAAATATATATTTTTTTCTTTTATATATGGAGTCAAGTAGTAATATCGTGTTCTATAAGAATATGACTGAATGAAGCGAGATTGAAGGCACTTTAAAATAGCAGATATATCTACAGTAAAGATAATGTTTTATCCCTTCTGTGTCTGTTATACCACTGAATACTGAAAAAAAAAACAATGTAACTGAAAATCAATTACTGAAATAATAATAAAAATTTATTTATATTTATACAATTTAGTATGAATGCTTGTTTATTTATTTATTTTATTCTATCTTAGATATCTTAAATGCAGATCATAATAATTTTTACGTAAATATTTCCATTGTGCTGAATGGCAATGGGGAAATTTTTTAACCCATATTTTCACATTTTTGCTTTTAATGATCTAGGCGAAAAGTCTAAAGCGCATGGCGCAAAAGCATTAAGAACGTGTCCGAATCCCCTTTTGCTATTTTAAGGATGGAAATATATGTTTTGCGCCCTGGCGCATCGTCTAACAGGGTTGTGCCTATTTTCTTAATGAGTTATGAGTGTGTTTTGAGGATAATATAAACCAAGTCTTCTCACATTCCATTTAAAATTTATTTGGGTCACGCCACTGTGCATTTGTAGTTTAAATGGCAAACTTTGTAAAAGGAAAAACTGAATGCTTTACTAGTGAGAAAACAGTTAAACAGACAATCTGCAGTGCGAGGATAAAGAACAAGCCTCCTCCATTCGACCTCTTTACTTTCTCTTTATTTTACTTTTACTCTACTTTCATTAATAGAAACGGTGTTGTACACACTCCAATGAAGACATCCACTAACTGACATGTTGAATTTTGTTTGTTAAGCTCAAAGGTTTTTTTTTCAAAACTATTTCTAAATTCAGTTTTAATTTAAAGCAAACTACTAAATGTACAATAATACCAAAGTGTGAGTGAGTTACATCCGAACACGTCCTATTCTTATGCCCCATGGTAATGCATACATCTCCAAAACCAGACAGGAGGACAAATCTAAACTTGTTTTTTATTAAAAAAATAAAAAAAATAAAATAAAATAAAAAAAAATAATATATATATATATATATATATATATATATATATATATATATATATATATATATATATATATATATATATATATATATATATATATATATAAATACACATATAATAAATAATACTGCTAATAAGAATAACATTATAATAAGAATGCAAATTGTCATGAATAAAATGAAAAAAGCATGGAGGCAGTGGTTTTTATATTTATATAGAAATAATTTATTTTTGTAACATTTTAATTCTTTTATTTTTTTATTCATCCATAAAGATATTTGTGTATTGCTGTACATCCTGTGTGTATCAAGCAATGTGTAAGTGTTTTGGACCTGCATAGGCACATAAATAACATGCTCCGCACTGGAGTTTAGACCAGGTTTTAGTTGGTCAATGGCGCAGTCTAATTCAGTTCTTCAAAATAGCAACACACAAATATTGAGCCTTAAAACACCTCCTTTATAGACCGAAACACCAATGAGTCCACAAACTGGTGCTAATGGGTTTGCTATTTAAACAACGTGGCGCAAAATGTGAAATAGCAACAAATCACACACAAATGCCTCTTGTAACTTATAAAACAGTTAAAAACCTTTCCCTTACATGTAATATGCTTTCTATGTATGTAAAATGACTTCTGTAATTTTTTAATTTGATGAAGACATCAAAATAGGATGTCTAAAAATTGCCTAATTTTATTTCTAAAGCACGTGTCAAAGTCTTTACAGAAATAGCAATAACAACCTACATGAAACATATCTATGCTGTAAAGGGCTGCTTATTGATTTTTATTCAGCTTCAGTTAAATTTCTGATTTAAAAAAGAAAGTCAGATTTGCAAAGGATGGATGATTTTGAAACTAATCATCATTCATTATTTATCCAAATGCATTTATTGACCACCAAATCATTAGCTTCGTAATGAGTGTGGTGTGGCCCATTTATCTGAGAGAAAACATCAAATGCATTTCCGATAAAGGCGCATCCCTTCCCCTTAAACAGCCGATAAGTGAACCACAAAGAGACCCTTATTAGTAAACTACTGGAAACGATGTTGCATGAAATGCTTTACCTTGCAATATCAGCCCGTTCTGCGGAGGGAAATATAATAACCGCAACTGTGAGAAAGAGCAGGGAGAAAGTTTTCCTCAGAACTCTTATAGTTCGACCTGTCAGCTGTCAGGCAGATTTGTTCCAAGTGAAAAGCTCCACTTCGCCGGTGCTACGGTTTGGTCATGCACACACACACACTGTACAGTGGTGTTCATTTAAGGGCATGCACAAAAAGGCAGATCGGGCCCCTGTTTCCATCTGTCTTTCTGTCAATACTAGTTGAGCTGCCCACCAACCTCTGCAGTTCAACACGATGCGCAACCAAGTAAAGGCTTTAGAAATAACTTACGTGTGGGTGGTTCGATTCTTCTTAGAAAACAATGTTAATATATTCTGCAATCAGCACAGTTATGATGACTATATCTCAGAAAGCAGGACGCGTCTGTTCATTATCAACAACCTGCAGTAAAGGTGCTGTCTTTCATTTTTTGAACATCCACCGCACATACAGGCTCAATCCAAAGTAATTTCTCTCGGTTACTCCCCAACAAAGACACAGCTACTCTGCCAAATCTTGTAACTACTGTGCTGTTTCATGGTCTGATGATAAAGCGCAGTTGTTGGAAAGGACAGGCTTTGTTCTTTATAATAATGGCATTCAGATCTGAACAATGAGCCGAGTGCACAAACACGAAATTAGCTTTGACTGATTGCTACCTGTGCGATCGCCTCGCCGCTGCCTCCCACCCAACATGCATGACATTTCATAAACCAGAAAATTACAAAACCCCATTATTCTTCTATAATATGCAGCCATGCATGCGGCGACGTTCATTTCTCTTACGTGTTAGCACAGCGGCTCTGGGAATGGCGAACATGGCAATTAAACAGATCTGCTGTCATCGTCCTCTGCGTGGTTCAGAGGGAGTGTGAAAGTTTTTGCCAGCATGACAGAAAACTTTCAACCGTGATGTAGTTAAAAGAAAAAGATTTCTGCTGAGAGGTACATATTGTCGATTTCAATAGAGGTAAGTGTGGATGGGGATTAAACCCGAAGTGTAACTCCATTTATAGTCCAAACTGAGGCTTTTCAATTTCATTAGATATTTTTTATTATGTTTTTATTAGACTTTGGTCACATTTTATCTTAAAGGGGACCTATTATTCAAAAAATCACTTTTATAATGGGTTTAAACATAACTGTAAAGCAAAAGTTTGTGAATATAGCCAACCTCTAATGGTAAAAATGTATTTTCTATATCTCTATCTTCTATATCTATATATAACTGTACATTTTCTATAATCACACTTGCTAAAAAACAGTCTGCAGTAATGTTGTCACGATACTGGAATTCGATACCAATCAGTACTGAAATTTTAAAAACCCTTTCCCACCAACATTTAAGTGCTTTGGAGCACATTCTTAAACAATGCTGATTTGCCATTGTGTTCACATGCTCAACAGAAATGACTGTGATTGCCCGTGAAGGTTATCAGTTCACTAAACTCACCGCTGTTTACTGAGGGTGTACTCACACTATGTACAGTTGCCTTGAACCAAGCCAAAGCATGCTTGTCCCCCCTCCCGTCTCCCTTGACTCACATTACATTCAGGCCTGGGCACGCTTACGGCATCGATTATGCACTGTTCAGTAAGCGCTTTCGCTCAGCACAGGGGAGATTTCTTTATATTGTTTTATTAAACTTGTAGTTATATTGTTGTTTGATAAGCAGTGACACGCAGTCAAATATTTTGCCGAAAAGATCAGCCAGTTTTGATGCTCATAAACAATCATAAAGTACTCGTACTGCAGGTATTAGGAGGTTTGCTGAAGGTGCAGCTGTCATGCAGTGAGGGGTTTGCAACTTTAATAAACTACGACAGTTTGCGTTTATGGAATAGTAAGAATGATTAATCCATAGAAAACAGTCCCGTAAAAGTCCAGTCATGCTTTCAGTTTCAGGCTTAGGTGCGTTTTGCACACTTGCAAGTGTATCGAGCCAAAGCTGATATATTTCAGCAGCAACATGATAAACGTGCTGATTTGCATTATCACTGGTGACAGGTAATGCTTGAAATATAAACGTCCTACAATGCATCAATTACATCAGGTTTCCACTTTTTTCTTGTCCTTAAAGGTTAAAACGGCCCTCCTATGAATTGTCAGTCACTGAAATGGCCCCCCGCCAATTTGAGTTTGAGACCCCTAATTTAAAGCTAGTTATCAATAACAGCCCAATTTGAAGCAAAGCCTAAAAGGCTCATTTCAAAGCATTATAAAACATTATGTATGAGTTTGTTTTTTAGCTAAAACTTCAAATACACACTCTAGGTGCATAGTAGGTGCCCTTTAAGGTAGAATTCTCACATTTTTAGCTAAATAAACTCCTTATTTTCTGCTTATAATAGTTATTAAGGTAGTGGTTAGGTTTACGTATAGTATTGGGCAGAATTATGGAAAAGATCATATATGTGTACCCTGAGCAGCAACTTTATTGCTCAACAGCCATTGTGGCTAGTTATTTTGCAAAGTTACTAGCCACTTGGCATATTAACTTAGCCACGGCTTTGTTGAAGAAGAAAAACATGTTTTATATGCTTTATTTTGACTTTCTTATTTCACATGACACGAAACCCAAAATTTAAAAATGGTGTTCAACCTGCCACTTGCACATGTCTTTGAACTATGGAAGAAACTGGAGTACCTGGAAGAAATCGTCACAGACACAGGGGGAACATGCAAACTTCACATATAAAAGTCCCAATGTTTGAACCAACATGGTCTTCCAGAAGATTCAGTGGTCATTGTGACGTGTCCATCTACCACAAGTATTGAGCCTAGGGAATGCCAAGATATTGCAGCCTAAACAACCACTTTTCCACCCCAATGCTTTATTCTGGGCATGCAACAGTCTGGGTGGTATTCTTCTTTAGGGCTTCTCCACACTATAACTCTCCCAGATATACTATAACTGTCCACAGACCAGGATTTTCACTACTGTCACCACTGAAACCAACTTTTAACATTGACATGAGTGACCAAAGATTTGGCTATAGCAGTCGCCATGCATTTTGACCCGGTGGAGAGTTGACCCGATGAACAGTTTTGGTGGAAATAGGAGAGGTGAGTTGCATATTTAATTCTGCAGTGAGTTGGGCAGCTGTCGTTTTATTATTTTTGGATACAATCCCAGTTAGCACCCGGACATCGCTTTCTGACAGCTTCCTCTTGCATCCACAGTTACTCCTGTTGGATGTGATTGGTTCTTCTTGATGGTTTGCTGACACTACCTAGGATACCGTGGCTCCTCATTAGGGATGCTACAATTAACCGGTTTCACTATTAACCACGCTTTAATTTGTCATGGTTAATTAATCGTAAAGGCTTCTCCACACCGTGTTTCTGCACGGATGGGGTGTCGTAGATGAAATTGAAGACTGGGCAGGGGGATTTGTGGTAATGGTGGTGGTGATGGGGGGTGGGGTCGCGGATATAACCGAGGACGTGGATGGTGAGGGAGGTATCACGGACGTCGCCCTCTCTATTCTGCCACCCTAGGCGGCTGCATGGTTCACCTTTCTGGACGCGCCGGCCCTGCTAACACTGTGCACATCATCACCAAAGAAGCTTGCCTTTACTAAGTTTAAACGGTATCTCGGCTAATAATAAGATTATTGTGCTGGTGGTCATCGCGAGAATCCTGCTCTGCCCTGCTTATATGGGCCAGCTGACTTGCTGGCTTTTTTCACAAACACAGAAAGATGAAAATCAGAGCATAACAAGACTGAGCATTTAAAATGACACAAACCCAAACCAACACTTTTAAAGAGGCGCATATGTAAGACTTTACTTCCTTTCTTTTGTCCATTCTTTGTTTATTAAATTGACATGCATATACAAACAATAGTGCAAAATAAAAATTTCTTACTGCAATGCTTCATTTTTTTTTGATGGAAACCATAGATTTATTTTCATAAAATAAAAGTATGCCTTTTTATAGCAGCTAACTCACACATGTTATTCATTGATAGTATTATTGTCATCATCTTCATCATTAATATTTTATAATTATTAGATATTCATTTTGGAATTATTGCGCAAATATCAAGTCATCACAGCATTAGTTAGATGGTTGTTGCTGGTTTTTGTTAGTCCTAATTGATGTTGTTTCCAAATACAATAAATCCGTTAATATACAAGTTGCAGTGGTGCTCAGAAATTGTTGGTGGATGTTCCTTTATTTTTTTGGTGCTTCTACATTTTTATAGTCGAGAGCACTGGCAATTTCAAGCCATGCATTAGACAAATAGTGTTTTTTATTTATTTATTCAAATTTTTATGTATTTATTGTTTTGTCATTTATTAACAGTGTATTTTTTAATGTCAAAAACCTTCACTGTTTTTTTTTGTTTGTTTTTTTGTGCTGTATTAATTAGTTACTGAGCAGCAATAAATAGCACTGTAAAATATAAGCAGTTTTCATCTTTTTCTAAACTAGTGGAGTTTGAAAATTAATGAATGCATAATAATCGTGATAACCGTGAAACCGTGATTATTTCTCAGACTATAGTCATACAACCAAAATCTAAAATCGATGCATCCCTTCTCCTGATACATCACAAAGACTTGCTGTCTTGGTCACAGTTGTGCCAGAGAGATGCGCAACAACAATTTGTCCTTATTTGAACTCTGGTATTTTACCCATAATGATGTTTGCAGTGCATATATTTTAAGCCAAACTGTGCTGAATTTGTTAGCTTTTTTCAATAAAAGCTGAAGTACATTTTGATTTCTAAATCTCACATTATGTTTCTAAAAAACAATAATAAAATACATGCCTAAAAATCAAAGAAAATTTGATTGATCAAGTCACGATTTCTTTTCTGAATCATAGACCAGCACACCACATCACACAGACTTCATGAATATCCCTAGTAACACATACATACAGCCGTAGTATTTATGCCACGCAGTGTGCAGAACATATGCATCCTTGCTAACATCTAAATATACAGACTGGGAGCTAAAAATGAATAACCATGGGGTACTTTCTCCCTTCGAACAGAACAGCAGCCACGCCATGTTGTTTCGCTACAGTCGCTCGTGCTGGCAAAGGGAGAGAAGTGAATCTAAAAGGATAACACACAGAGAGCTTTGTTAAACAAGGGAACTTTTTGGCAACAAGCGCACCGCTCCGACAGATTTAAAGCTCTGAGCTCAAGAGTACATATGGAGCAATGAGCCGACCGCTGCTCGGGGAAAACTACTCAAACTTCACCCAGCTGACAGCAGAACAGACAATGTCAGAGGGTCTGACCAGCTGGAAGACTCTGCTCCTGCTTAATCTCAGACATATTTGCAGAAAGTCTCTAGAGGTGCTGCGGTATAAAGATCTGAGTGTAAGAGAAAACCCCCCCAAAAAAATAATAAATAAATAAAACAGACGATTTTTACAGGGGCGTTCTATTAATTGAACAGCATTTTTCCGTAATAGCTTCCAAGAGCAAAACTATAACAAATTTTCGAGCACATTTGGATAGCAAAATTTATTTTATGCTGTGCAACAGATAAGAAGTGAAGCTTTCCTTCTGTGTGCCATATGGACATCAGGCTGTGGCGTTCTGAACTGTAGCCTGCTCCCAAATTAATTAAGTTGTTAATTTGTAGCACAGGGGACGATTTCAAACTTGTTCAACTCATGTCACAGTCTGGCGTATTTAAGTTTATTTAAACATGTCTGTCATGTTGTCGCCCTAATGCCATCATGCTAGTCTGAGATAATGGGTCATGACAGTCTGTGAAACAATTCTAATAGCATCCTAACATGGTCAGCTGAACCTCTGATGCTCAAATGCACTGTGAAGAAATATATGTAGTTTCTGTAATTCAGTTTATTTACACCTAGAAACTTAATTATGAGAACTTTATCTCTGTAATGTTGATGTTTAACATTGAAAATGTAACTATACAGTTTAACAAAGTGACTTTTATTGACATCATTTGAGAAGTTTGAAAGACTGTATTAAAAAAAAAAAAAAAAAACGAGAGAGAATTAAGTCTGTAAAATAACCGAAAGTGTTATAGCAGTTTATTACCAGATTTTTGTACTGTAATTTACACCAAACTAGGGATGCACCAATTATTCGGCCATCAAAAATGTGTATCACCAAAACAACACAGCCAAAACAGTATGATGTGATGGTGCAATCAAAAAACCAAGACCTGCACTTGTTGTGTAAAGCAGCATTTGTGCGACTGTACTCAATCCGCAATTTAAACATCAATACTATGCGGAAATAAACCAGCATGCATGAAATTATTCAGACTGCGATGGATGCGGAGAAACTGGGGGTCTTTTTCATGTCTTCACAAGCAGAGCTGAAGCAGTGTGTGCATCGCATAGGTAGAGCAGAAGCGATGTGCAGGTGTTTACTTTTCACACAGGCAGTGCACACCTGACCAGCAGATATACTGCCTGTGTCTATATATATATATATATATATATATATATATATATATATATATATATATATATATATATATATATATATACACTTTTTAGTTTTCACCAAAGCGCATGGTGTTTTCTTAACCTGCAAGTCTTAATTTGACTAATTATATAGATTATTAAAAAAAAAAAAAAAAAACGGTATGCTTCTCAAGCTCTATGAGAAGATTGTCATTCATGTCTTCTCAGGTGCCATCAGAAGACAATCGTCTGTGATACAATGTAATTTTGTTTTTGATCATCAGCGTGATGAAGGCCTATAGTTATAATGTATTTATGAATATAAACTAGTGTGCAACTTAATCAAAACTGATACTAAATTTGTTTCAATTGTTCGGGCCCAAATAAATATTTGTTGCATTTTTTAATCGTTTAAGTTCATTTAATTGACCATGTAAAAATCAGATTATATTATCGATGCATTTATTGTGTAAAATAAAATTGCTACTTCTTACTGTAATAAGTCATCATCCTCATCAAGTCCCCATCTCTCTTATTAAGGATAGCACACAGTCATAGCTAGGCCCAGACGGAATCTGTGCGCACAGACATCTACAGATTTTTAGCCTATCACTAAGTCCGTATTTGTATGTATTTATTAAACACATTTACTTGTTATAGTGTGTAAATTTATATTTTTTCATTTTTTTAATTCATTTCACTAATATTATGGTGATATAATAATAGTAATATGAAAATGTTTATATGATTTCTGTACAATAAAGTTTGTAAAGTAATATTTCTTCTCCTTTAGTACATAAATTATATGAGAGACCTGCTTTGTTGACCAGATAAATGGATCTGATTGGATTTGCATTGTGAACATTAAGTAAAGTTAAAAGGCTATTACTTTTATTTCATATATTAGGTTTTTAGTTATAATACTTCTAAAATAATTCCACATAAATCTGCAGATTTTTTAACAAGATTCTCCTCAGAAACAGCTAATAATGTCAGCAGATTCAGTCTGGCCCTGGTTATAGTCAAAAATGCAATGGTACTAAGAACCAGCATGAATTATTTTGCTGTTTCAGTTTTCAGCCTTGCTTTCCTCTTCTTTGGGTTTTGGTTTCAGCCAAGAATTTTCATTTCGGTTCATCCCTACACTAAACAAGACAATGTATATGACCTCAAATTAATACTATTTTTATTTATTTTTTTTTACATTTCAACATAAAAAGGTTGTTGGAGGTATGACAAAGGCCAGGGGTGTTACTAGACACAAAGTTCTACTGGGACACAGCACCCCCTCCAAAAAATAAAAAATAATAATAAATAAATAATAATAATAATTTTATATATATATATATATATATATATATATATATATATATATATATATATATATATATATATATATATATATATATATATATATATAATGAAACAAAAAATAAATATAATTATAAATAAATAACAGTACTATTGTTATTATACAATTATTACTTTAAACAAATAACAGAAATTAGTCCTAAATTTATCTGGAAAACAATCTAAAGACACAACTCGAGGGAAGATAAGATAACTTAAGAAATCATTTGCATGAATATTAATTTTATTAGAATGAAATTCTATAGAGAATTCCATTAAGTACAAAAAAATATGTTTTATAAAATGATCTGTTGTGTGTTGTCCTAGACCAGGCTCATGGCCAAGAATTAGGTTTATTAAGTTTAACCTCCCTGACTTCATCCCTCCTTTTCTGCTTCATACTAAAAAAAATCTATCAAGAGCCATGCAGTTTAAATAAGATTACCAACATATTAATTAAACATTGTTTTGTCGACTTGCAAAACTCACTGCGTGCGACACCTCCACATAAAAGACTGTTACGCCGGTTTCTCAACGCATGCGCGGTGCGGCTATTTTTTCAGCATGCATGTTCACAATCAGAACGGGAGCAGAGCAGCGCGTCAGTGTCAAGTTCAACGTTACTTGCGCGCAGGTACACTGAAAAAAGTGTTGCATGCTGTTGCAAACAATTTATTTGTGTTGATTTTAAACAAACAAATTAGGTTTATTAATGTTCAACTTAATTTGTTTGTTTAAATTCAGCCCAAATAAATTGTTTACAACCACTTGATGTAAAACATTTTTTGTAAATCCAAGGAATCATCTTTGAAAAATTTTTTTTAGTGTATGTTTTTTTTTTTTTTTTTTTTTGCTCGATGCGCACATGCTCAGTTTGCTTTTTGATTAAACTACTTTGCATTCATCAGCGTTGGTTCAGGTTGCACATGGACAATAACATCTTTATTCTGAGATTACCGCTCTTAATAAATACACTTGCATATAAAGTAAATCGTATCTCAAAGCATTTACTGGGGCACTGGCGATTTTTACTAGGGCATGTGCCCCAGTAAATGGGGTCTAGCTAGGCCCCTGACAAAGGCCCTATAATGCAATTCAAAAGCACAAATAAATAACTAAATAAACATGAAAACACACTGAAACAGTTCATTTACAGATGTTTTTTTTTTTTTTTTACAGTGTATGTCTGTAGCCGTATTACGATTTATGAAAAAACAATAACACAGTAGCCAAAGCGAAAAAGTGCCAAGACAAACTAATTAGTTAAATGGATGGGTCCACATCTGCGGTGAAGCCATGTATTGGAAAATTGTCATTTCTAACCCAGTTTTACAGTCGGTGCGTAAATGGACTTCTGTGTTGCAGTTGCAGCTAAAATTCAATAACCGCACAGTAATCACTTTACCCTTTAGAAAATTATTGATCTGGACACAGTCGTCTCTGGCTGACTTGATATCAGAGTCTGATATTCCTATGGGTGCTAATCTAGCATCGCCGTAGCCGCTCTCGCTTCGCTTCTGAGCGGAAAAGTTGACGGGCCTCAGAGACGAGCAGTTTATTAGCACAGCTTCCACGGCAACTACAAAGGTGGATACTAAAAATACGCAGCAGTGGCTGTAGAAAGCGCACACCCCTCCTGCACGCAAGAAATCTGTAAATGACACTTCACAACATTGAGGATCTTCTGTAATACTGGAATGATTCAGGCATGAAGAATGACAAACAGTGGCTTCAATGGCTTTGCAGCACATTTGTTGGCATTGTGGCACTTTCCATATTTCTCGACACATGTTGGTTTGCTTGCAAGTGCTTTTTTACTGCCCTGGTTGATGTCAAAAGCTAGCATACTGCCTGATATTTTATAGTATGTGCATCTGTATGCATTAAGCAAAGCAAAACATATTTAGTTGACATATGAGTAGTTCCACAGTATGCTGGGTTGTTATTACATGATTATGTTGTTGCAAGTTTAACACTCGTACTTTTGTTTTTCCCATGTCAGTTTGACTCTACATAAGAAAAAAATAAATAAATAAAATAAATAAATAAATAAATATATATATATAAATATATATATATATATATATATATATATATATATATATATATATATATATATATATATATATATATATATATATATATTACAAAAATCACGGTTCACTGTTCGGTTTGATACGATACAGTGGTGTCACGGTTCGGTACGTTTTCGATACAGAAAAAAAAAAGGAAAAAGCTATAGGATTTTTCAGATTTTTTTATGTATTAAAACTAACATCATAAAAGTATGATCCTTTTTTTCTTTTACTTTTAACAGTGATTGAACTACACTTCTGGGGTTTCTGCTTAGCAGCAAATAAAACAAATCCTTCTTTATATTTAAAATCAAAAAGCTGCTTATAAAAAAACAAATGTAATATTGTAGCAGTTAAACTAATAAAAAGAAAAGAACAATTTAGTTTTTATATGGAACTCAGTTTCAATCAATTAATGTTTTTTTTTTCTGAAAGATGAGTCTCCACGTTTTCCTCAGACAGCACAAATCTGCTTGATTTGATCACCTGCTTGATATGATCACCTGCCATTTGAGTGGATCTGAAAGCAGGAATTAATTGATTGATTTTGGCCTTCATTTTTATGAGAAACACTAATCAGGATAAAACAGTTAAATAGCATGACACACCACTTTTTACTTTTCTTTACATTCATATCTCCTCAAAGCCTGACTGCAGTAAAGTCATGTAAATTGACTTTTGCAGCATGGGAAAGAAAGTGATTGTTATTTATATTATTAAGTGTTTATTTTATATAATTAAGTACTTTATGTAATTAAGTATTTCATTCATTTATTTTTTAAAAGTGCGAAACTTTTGTGATGTTCAATGCAGCTCTAGAGATGTATGTCCCCACCAATGTCAAGAGCAAATCTACAGCCTTGTCTAGAGCAGTGGTTCTCAAACTGTGGTACATGTACCAGTAGTGGTAATCATGCTTCCTTTTAGTGCTATGTGGAGGAATCACTGAATAATAAAAGAAAAAAAAAACACACTTTTAACCATTTGATCCAAACAATAACACTTTACGTTTTTACTTTTTAAGAACAATGCCATTTTTAATTAACTTTTAAAATCACATTTTAATTTAAATGTTTTTTGTTTTAGTTTTTTTTACATCTAAGCACAGAACTGTGTTAATGTTAATGTACTATTTTTAAGTTTTAGTAATACATAATCTAATTAGGAATTAATCTGCCTTATTTTTGTTAACTACGCTACTGTGTTTTGATATTGGTCAGAATGGTACATGGAGAGAATCTTTTTAGGGGTGGTACTTGGTGAAAAAAGTTTGAGAACCCCTGTTCTAGTGTTTACCTGTATAATGCCCAAAACGAAAAAAAAGTTATAGATGCTTAAGTAATGTAAGCAACAGTCCAGAAGCCAAACATCTCCTGAGTATACAGTATGTTTTGAATTTGAAGGTGGTATAATTTTTCAATGATTATGTCTTGCGCTTTTCTCCCTTTTCTTGTTTGACATTGTTACAGCACTGACATGCATTTTGTTCTACACTACACAAAATTTTATCCATAATATATATATATATATATATATATATATATATATATATATATATATATATATATATATATATATATATATATAGCTACTAATAATTGAACACAAAGGCTTCAAAATCTGTTTTTTCAGTATAGCTGGATATAATTCACATTGCAGAGCAAAATGTGAAGTGGAACAAAATGTTTTCTACAGTTGTTTACTACATAACCTTTTTTTACTCATTAATAAACAAACAAATTAATTCATTCATTCATTTTCTTGTCGGCTTAGTCCCTTTATTAATCCGGGGTCGCCACAGCGGAATAAACCGCCAACTTATCCAGCAAGTTTTTATGCAGTGGATGCCCTTCCAGCCGCAACCCATCTCTGGGAAACATCCACACACACACTTATACAGTATGGAAAATTTATTCTACCAAATTCACCTGTACTGCATGGGGGAAACCAGAGCATTTGGAGGAAACCCACGCGAACGCAGAGAGAACATGCAAACTCCACACAGAAACGCCAACTGAGCTGAGGATCGAACCAGCGACCCAGCGACCTTCTTGCTGTGAGACAAACATGCTATCCACTGTGTCGCCCAACAAACAAATTAGCAAATTAAAATAAAAAATAAAAAACTAGAAAATCTACAGGAAACCTATTGCAAATTCATCATCTGGGTGTGGATGTCTTGGCTGCAGCATTAATAATTTCCACAGAAAATTAGTATGTTTATTTAGACAAAACATTGTCTATGTCTTATAAGGTTTTACTGTGGTTTGAACAATTGCTGGGCCCTGATTTAGACGCATGATGTTCTCCCTTTATTTGTGGATTATTTTACTGTTTAAGCACTACAGTTCTGAGCGAGCAGCACCTCTTTACATTCTCTGCATGATTGTTGCTAAGATGACTAATGAGTCGGTACATCCAATCACATCACAACTGACAGCAGAATTGATTGAAATGCATGCAGTATAAGTTGTTTTCCCTCATTAGTAAAGTTTGATACATGAAGAAATGGATAGTAACTTTGACATTTTACAAATTAAATGACAAGCAGACAAGCACTTGCATAAGACTATAAATGTGGCGGTGAAGCATTTTATTATTTATACAACCAAGTTAAGATGCATCCATGGTTGTTTTCCAGGATGACAATGCAAAGAATTTTAGAGCCAAAAAAGGCTTAATTTTTAGACATGAAATGACCACCAGCTGACTTTAACCATCTAAAACATCGTAAATGAGTGGGGTCCACTATACATAGTGATTCTCAGAAGAGTCAGATAGTGACCATATTTTGTTTTAATTACACTATTGTACGTTTTTGAAATGTTAGGGGTTAAGTTTAATAAAAAAAAAATAAAAAGATTGAATTAAAACAATCTGGTAAATGCTTTATTCCAGGTTTTTTTTTTTTAAACTTGAATGCATCTTTAACTTGAATGCAACTTTTTAAAAACAATTTATCGGGGGGAAAATGAATAATTAAGTTAAGCAAAACAAGAAACCATTTCAGACCATGGATCTGTAACGTGTGTGAAATAGGCTATACATGCTATCTGGAATCTAAAGGTTCAAAATTGCCTTTAGAGTACATTCTTAGCAATTCATATTACTAATCAAAATATTTTTGATGTAGTTAGTGTAATGCACAAAATGTTTCCAAGGAAGAAGATCTTTACTTTTAATATAATAATGTTTTTTGTAATAAAAAAAAGCAGTGACTTGAGTTGACTTGAGTCTGACAAAAATTGACTTGACTTGCTTGACACGCAAAGGTTACGACTAGAGACTTGCACGTGTGACTTTCTCCTACCTCTGCTATAACAAAGTACAAACAACTTCAATAACCTTAATTTAACTAGTCAATTTAGAACCAGTACACATTTACAATGACAACCTGGCCGAGAGGCAAAATGAAAATCAGATACTAAGCAGCAGAAAAACAATACAATCACCATTTAGAAATGTTTAAAATAACTTTGTTTTACTGTATATTCTGCATCAGATTAAGATGCACTTACAATGGGTAATGTGATGTTTGCGTATTTCACCACTAACTCTAATGGCAATTGTACAGCCTGTAAAATTGCACCCTTATGATCTGATGCGGAAAATGCAGTAAGAGATAAAGTCATGTTTGTTTGTACATCATTTGGGAAATATTCAAAAAAGAAAAACAAATTCAAAGGAGGTTAATAATTCAGATTTTAACAGTATATGTTTAAAGGCTTGATCCTGCTGCTTAAAGGTTCAGGACACCCTGGAGAACTTTTTTTTTTATATTAACATATTTGTGTGTGCTGAGCATTAGTTAAGACAATGTTAGCACCTGTCAGCTTTAATTGTGGAGAAAACTGGATAATTTTGAGCTTTTGTCAGCTAATTTCAGCTTCCGGGTTTAAAAGGATTTTTGGGGCGGGATCAAAATCGGTGACGTAGCGCAGTACTGCAAGTGCAATGATGACGCGTCGGTTTCTCAATATTATTCATATCGGAGTTTTCTTATCCTATGAGAAGAGCCGGCTGCTTAATTATTCATCAGACCTGCCAGACCTGTCAGAGTCAAGCCCGAGCTGTGAGACACAGACCGACAGTATTTAGCCGTTCATGAAGGCTCATATGTGTTTGTTTCCATGATCCACAGGGTTTTTTGCATGCTTTCCCCCGCGATCTTGTCAGGACCGATCATACAGCAAAGCTGTGTGTGTGTTGCTAGCATTTTTGTCGGGAGAGCAGCACGAGAATTAGAGAATGGCGGACGCTGTCTTTTATCAGGAGTTCGTTCACATTCAGACACATCGCCATGCTGCTGTGTTTGCCTAAATCCTCCAGATTACCAGCAGGGCTGACGGTTAAAATAGACAGGTCAGGAGACCTGTTGCACTGAGTCTGCTGGATACGGGGATTGAGGGAGAAGTCCTCATTTATAGGGTTTACATGAACACATTTATCTCTATAATGATATAAATTGTGGTTATGTGTATATGAAATAACGAATAACAAATGTAGCAGGGCATTAAATTACTGTTCATTTCTTTGCATTTTAACTTTGTAAACTATAAACTCAAGCGTCTCCTCACGGTTTGTCTCATTTTGTGAGCTAACTGACAACAACAGTTGTTTGCTTACGTCCTCTCCTGCTGGCCACGCCCACTCCTGCCCGATGCTCGCAGAGCTCCACGCCCATTAATCATGCATCTTTTGAAAAAATTCTGAAGTAGACTTTAACCGAAAGTGGGGGGTGTCATGGCCCTTTAAGTAACTAATCCATCAGGGGTCGCCACAGCAGAATGAGCCACCAATTACTCTGGCAGATGTTTTATGCAGCGGATGCCCTTCCAGCTATAACACAGCACTGGGAAACACCCAAAAACGCTCACATGCATTTATTGATGCATTTTCATGTTTTATTTTTATTTTAGGCTGCTATACAGACTTATTTGGAAAGTTACAAATGAACCACAAATGATTTTTATTTTATTTATTTATTTATTTATTTATCAAAAAGAGACCTGTTTACACCTGCCGATCAAACTCCTTGATCAAATTCTTCCTCACATACTGTATAAGACACCATGTGGGAATAGATGTACAATGTGAAAACATTTGGGTTTGTTTGCTTCGTTGTTGTCATGGCAGTGCAGCTTTTTTGTGGGCAAAGACACATTTGAACTTTAGAAATTAGAGATTAATAACATCTGTACATGCTCAAGTCCGGGTCAATTGCAGTATGAGGTGGTCTGAGGCCCAGAGACATTTTTTATAAATTGAGTGATTTTGACACACCTATTCTCAAAACCTTTGCTGTAATTTGCTTCAATTAGTAAGTTTTACTGTAAAAAATACACAAACTTATTATTATTATTATTTTTTTTTTACTTTAAAAACTATCGAACTCACAAAATCCTGGACAGACTGATATCATCAGCATGCTTTTTTTAAAGGTACACACACACACACACACACACACACACACACACACACACACACACACACACACACACACACACACACACACACACACACACACACACACACACACACACGGAGTGTTTTTGCTCATACCCAAAAACTTAAAAACTGAACATGTTGTATTAAATGATCTGAGGTGTATGAGCTAAAGTAACATCACATATACATTTAAGGAACACAAGAGACTTATATAACTTACTGTCAAAAGTGGCATCAAATGACCCATTTAAATAAAACACAACAACATTCTTTTTTTCAAGACTACATTATTTCATCCAACACTACAAGCACTAAAAAAACTATTATTAAATGTAAAACTAATATGTTTGTACAGCACTTTGAACAGGAAATGTTGAGTAAACCTATACTAAACGTACATTAAAACAAAAACAAAACACCATAATATATAAAACTGAGTTCTAAACATACTTAGGAAAGTCAACATTCTGATTAGGGTCTATATAAATGATATAAACCTATAATAATATAAGAACTTATGAACTACAGTAGCTCATAAAATCTGAATTACTCTTTAAAATCTCACTGAAATAAATCTGATTTCCTTATATGAGAAAGAGTGCATTGTGAAAGAGTCCAATTGATTATTATCTCAGTTCACTCGACTGTAAAGCTGCTTTCTTGCTGAAAAAAAGAGCTTTATTACTAGGAATATACTGTACAAATTTTTCTTCATTTTAAATAAATAAACAAAAATAAATAAATAAATAAATAAATCAATGAATGAATGAATGTTAAGCAAATAGCACTGACATTCAGTCACTGCCAACACTGGTATCAAACTAACTGTATGACAAATCTGGTTATATTAGATTTCTGTGATATGCAAATATAAGAAATGCAGAATGCGGTGCATGAAAGACCAATTGGAAAACGTACAAGTGAAAAGAAACAGGACTCCTGCAGGGATTGTCTTTTTTTGTGCCGTCTTTCTTGCATTCGAGTGATATCACCCTTATCATAGCAGACAAGCTACATTAGCATACATATAGTGTCTCCATTTAGAGTCTCAGGGGAGAGCAAACATGTACTGTATGTTAAAAATACATCACCTCATTCTGAATCAGTCTATGGCCTCGTGTCAAGACTCCTGAATCTAGCGGAAATAAAGTCATCCTCTTAACACACAGCCAGTGACACTGATGAGCTCAACAAAAGACCAGTTCTTCACATAAATTAGAGTGAGAGTGATGCAATTCTGCTAAAGTGAATCAAAGTGATTTATAATTTATTTTAAAATCTCTCATTCATCAATGGAGGAATGTTTATCTAAAAGGGGAAGCAGATGTATATTCTCTATCAATATTCAAAATGAGTATGTCAGGTTAACGGATTAATGTTTTGCTACATGGACAAGAAAAACAAATCAATTGTGACGCTGAAGCATAATAAATCGAGCAAGGGAGATACCAAAAATTAATCAACAATATTGATTGTCTAAAAGGCATTTTACCTTCAATGCAACACACACAGACCGAGGGTCGTTCACATCAAAATAATGTGAATCAACAGCATGAAAAAATTAAGGAATATAATAATAATAATAATAATAATAATAATAATAATAATAATAATAATAATTATTATTATTATTATTATTATTATTATTATTATTATTATTATTATTATTATTATTATTAACTCATTTATTTATTTATTTATTTATTAGTAGTATTAATTTTAGTGGTATGCATGTATAATAATGATAGTAAAATAAAGAATAAAAGTAAAATAAATAATAATATTATTATTATTATTATTATTATTATTATTATTATTATTATTTGTATTATTATTATACTAATAATAATAATAATAATAATAATAATAATAATAATAATAACAACAACTGACTCGTAGCTAAGCCCGACCTCCTTAGTTACTGTTGCTATGCCTGTCAAGCTTTCGTGCCTGGCAGGGCTTTTACAATGTGTGTACGCAGGCGTCAGACATTGCCAGGGATATAATGTCATTTTTGGTGAACAGGTGAGATATCCGAGAAAGCCAGACAAAAAAAGGACTGCAGTATGCATTACATGGGTATATTCACGACATAATATGCAACCGAGTAGAGAATAATTTAATCAAAGTTAAAGCTAGCTTAGCCTAGCCGCCTCGTACGCTAACAATTCAACAGCGTAGCTCGTGCTCGGCAGGAGGTGAAATTAAAAAATAATCTAATAATAACAAATTAAACCGTGATTTCTCTATTTTAGCCAAGAAGCCTGATAAATTAATTGTTGTGCAATGAAATATAGCGTTACTAACCGACGAGGAAACACGCATTACAGCGCTTTTACATAGTTCATTCAAAGAAAGAACAGCCAGAAAGAGGAGATTGATGGATTTGTGCCGAATATTAGCATCATTGGCCCATAACAATGTACAGAACGTTAAGTTACCTACAACTGTCAGTTCGTTTGTGTGCTGTTTATAAATTACTGAAAAACAGCTGGGGGTAAAGTACATTAATCGCAAGTGCTCATTTTGTGATCATATCTCGGTTTTGTTCTGTTGATTTGTAATTTCAAATATTCGTAGCTTAAAATAGATGGAAATATGAAGTTCAGTAAAGTTAGCAACAGATTCGTATTTTCCGGATCAATAACTCATGACCTATTCGCTATTATTATGACTAACGTTACTATGCCGAAAGCTTAAACGGAGCATTACTCACAATATCGAGCGAAAAAAAAGGAATAAGACAGCTGGGAAACATAACCAGCTTTGTATTTTTTGTAGAAAAAAACAGTTTAGATCTGTTTAGGGTAAGAGGTGTGAGAGTTATTGCCGTGCGACAAGGGCAGACTTCTGTCTGCCAGGTGACTTTAGCTTCATTGCTAAATGGCTAACATGGATTTTAGTAAGAGAATGGCTGTGTTCATGTGCTTTAGTAAGGCTGATAAACAGCGTTGATTCATTTCGAGGCGTGTCTGAGTTCACTAGATCCATTCAGAGGTGCACCCAGCTCTGTGAGTTTATCAACTCCTCCAGAAACTATACCTGGATGGTGGAAGCAGTCAGTGGTGCTTCCGACTAAGCCGAACCCAGTTTGATGAACTGTTGTCCGGTGTTGGCAAGGGGAATTTCCCCTGTGATACCAACAACAGGCACTATGTCATAATTTTACCTCTACAAGAGAAAACTCCTAATTGGTTAAGGCGGTGCTAATGTCTACTGAAGTTCAAATTTTCCAACTTGAGCAATTCATGCTAAATGCTCAACTCCCGTCAAAACGAGTCATTTGCGCCACCTCGTTCGCATGTATCCCAGCGCAGGATGTCTATTTGCGTCTTTTGCATTTCATCTGCGTCTGGTGTGAACGCAGCATTAGAGAAGGAAAACTCAGCATAATTTCAAACTACAGCTGATCAAATAATTCTAAAAGTAGGTAAGTATCTTTCTAAGTTGATCTCTCTTTTTTTGTATGTTGTAGTGTTGTATTTATACCATAGTAATCTGCCAGTGTTTGCTTTGGCTTTTTCAAGGTTAATTATTGTGATCTTCAAATGTCTCTTGACTGATGGCATTTCATGCTATTTTAGCCTTCTAATCTTAAAATGTGAGGAAAATCCCCTGTTTTGTCATCACTTTATATATTACGCAAGAGAATCATTCTTCAAATACTAGCTCTAAAGTGACGTGTTTTTAAGCAATGGTTTCTGCTGTTTTGACCATAAGCTGCAGATGTGAATGAATGGTGGAATAAAGTAGCTCCTCGTACAAAAAGATTTTTGAGACTCTCCTTGTTTGATTTCCTTTTTTATTTACATAATTATACTGTCAAACTGTTGTATGAATGCAATATGACACTTGTAGCAATGTGTTGTGGCTGTATATCGTCACTGGTGGTTTACTAAGGGTGCTTTCACACCTGTGAATCAATTCAGTTGTTCTGTAACAATTGTTACATTGTTGCTCTTTGCTCTTGGAGCGGTTTGCTTTCACACTGCAAAGTTTCTAATCGGACCAAAAGAGCTAAAACAAGTCACGTGCGAGTAAACTCTCCTTACATTGGTCAGAGTGTCAGGGTTTATTTTGCAGCGTCCCGCTAAGCTGTCAGGAGAGGTGGTGGTTTGGTGGTGATTGACAGGGTGCGTGCGTGGGAGGGGTGTGAAAGGTGCACGACGATGCCTATTTGAGGACCGGGAGGGAGACGCGAGATTACCAGGAGATCATCACTTGTTTGCGGGCATCCAGAGACTCGCGAAACTTCCCGCCATACTCATAATTCTCTCTTCATATAGCCGTAAGCCTATTACATATCCATAAAACACTGTGATATAACCGCGCTCGGATCAGATTTCTCACTGCAATCGAACCGCTCCAGGGTTCGTTTCAATGGAGCCGAGACTACCTCATTAAAGCGATCTCGGAGCGATTACTTTGACGCTGAACAGAGCGCGATTGCCCTGTTCGCATATGCCAAACGAACCGCACTAACTGGGCAAACGAGATACGTTCCGAAACAAAAGTGTAGGTGTGTAAGCACCCTAAGACACTCGGCCTGCGGCCTCAAGCCATCGCACACTACTAATATGATATTATACTCATATAATATTGTTACAGCAAATTATATATATTGCAATGAATATTGTAGTTTTCATAGATTTATAGTATTGTACTCATTAAAAGCATAAATAAATACATGCATGTATACATACATACATTGAAATCATTGAAATAAAGTCATAACTGCATGTAGTATTTTACTTTGCAAGAGCATCAATCAAAATGACCAAGGTTTCTACATCAATCAGCAAAACAAGATCCCTGCAGGATGATGTCTGGGCTATATTTTAAATTGTACTTTTAATCAACATCTCCAAGCCTTCCCATCTTCAAATCTTCAGGCGATCTGTCAGTAATTACAGAGGTGAAAGTGGTGTAGAGAAAAGCCATGCTCGCCCTCTGAGGTGGCTTTTCTTCTGCCTGCACTAGTTTTGTGATTGTTTAATATCCAAAGACCACTAGCAAAGCCAGCGCCGAAAACATGCCAACAATCATGTTCCTGTGGAAAACCCTAAATCCTTCCAAGTGCTTTAAAATTCAAATCGCACCAAATCATTCATTACATGTGTAAGATTCAGTGAAAATCCCCACAAAGCGTTTTTTTTAGAGGCGAATGAGACAAATGTGATGTAAGACACAGCAACCCAATATAAAGCTACAAGATTCTTATGTGTTCTGTTTACTAAACATTGTCACATTGTTGGTGGGTTTTGTAGCAAAGTTTCAGAGATGTTGCCCACTAAATTATGTATGGCAGTGTGCAATAAAACAAATGCATTAAAAATCTGAAAATACAGCACAGTGCAAACCAAACTCACCCAAAGGTTTAACTTCCATCACAGGTTGTCAACTGACCCTATGCAAAATATGTGCAAAATCTGCAAAAAGATAAAGTTTCTGCAAAACTATCTGCAAGCTTGAAACCTTCCAGTTAAAAATCAGTTGCTGGTATCTGCAATTTTCTTCAATCCTCACTGCTGGTGTGGGAAATATGTGACATTTTAGTTTTTGGTTACATTCACATTAAGTACTATAGCTGCGTCCCAAATCGCATACTTATGCACTATTCTATGCCATTTTGTAGTATAAATAGTGTAAGTAGTGTGTTCACACTGGAAACTCTAAAAATAATAAGTGCACTTTAATTACCCGGATGATGCACTCATTCAGCCGCTAAAAGGAAGTGTGTAATGATGAACCCTTCACGCACTCAACGACCGCAGGTTTGCTTACGTAGCGGAAGGGGCGGAGCTATCGGACGCACATGTTGAATAACTATTTATTTTGGTTGGTGAAAACAAAATTCTCCTACGAGAGTGATTATAGCGCCTCCCGATTGTGAATGCGGCAATATTCACGGCAGGTATTATTTGATAATTCGGTCATTTATTTCACTGATTTGGCAACCATCAAACGTCATCAGGGAAACGGTTTGAATATAGTAAAAAAATCATTAGTGTGCCATTTGGGACGCCACTACATACATATACTATCCTGTTGAGTGTGTAAGTGCATAAGTACATAGTAAATGAGTGCATAGTGTGTAGTGTGCCATTTGGGATGCAGCTTATGTGTGTACATTTAAAATAATCACTTGGTACAATGCATTTATTATGTACATATGTACAAACATTGTACATATATTTTAAAATTACTTGCATATATTTACATTAATAATTACACTGTTGAACCATCCCTTACATCTTAATGCGATTAAACATACCCAAACCACCAAACCTATAATAGCAGTGAGTAAATATGTACTGACACATAACTGGCAGATGATAATGTTTTATCTTGTAAAATGCGCAATCAGTCCCATGGCTGTTTACTCGCATTGAGGAATTATAAAGCCGAAAAGTATGTAAAAAATAAAAGTGGCTTCACATCAAGTCAGTTTCGTTGATCTTGCCTTTGAATGTGACTTCCTGATAAGAGGAGATTATAGCACTACAGTATCATTACATCCTTACAGACGTAAGAAATTATCGCATCACTAAATGACGTCATGAATAAAGCAATTTTGTGATACAGGTACACTTTAAATGGCTGGTGTTAGTGGGATAGCTAAACTGTAGCCGCAGCCTAAATGAAACACGCGAGGAAACAACTCACGAAAATGTACGCCGTGATCTTATAAATTTAAGTCTGACCAATTTAATAACTTTGTACAATCTAACGGAGTAAATTCTTTTAAGGTCAGCAAGAGGCTATGTTTCAGTTAAGCAAAAGCGCATACAGCTAAAATAAAAAAGATCAGAGTTTACCTTTGCTATTTTTGCAGAGTTTACATTTGTTGTTTTAATCAGCGATTTCCTCCCCATAAAGTTTATATCTTTTGTCCTGACATCAAACCTGAATCTACTTTTTTCTTTCAGCTGTTGCCATTGTTATAGTTTAATCTGACAGATGCCTCTGTGGACGATGATGTAATCGCATCCCGTGTCTACTGTGGTTCAGTTACTATTCAAATGTGTGTGCGTCATGCATCACACTCCAAGATTAATTCTGATTGGATTCTGATTGGAAGAAATGTTTTTGTCAATGAAATTAGCACTGATAGAGTCAAGTGCATACAGACAGTGTGTCCACATCACAACACTGGCTAATAGGTTTGTGACCTAAAAAGAAATTACACTAAAGTGTAACCTGGTTTTTTAATGTGGAAGCAATGCAATGGGAAGTGCACTAAATTACAAAGATACTTTTGTGTAAATTTGCCAAAGAAAGCAATCTGCATTTAGATATGCCTTGGCATTGCTCAATAATAAGAGTTCAGTAAGTGTCATTTCATGAGCTTCAAACACCATTGTTTGCTAATTTTCATGTAAATCAAGCAAGTGTGAAATATTAGTGAAAAACAGGCCAACCTGAATAAAACACCAACTCTGATGGTCCACATGGAATCATTAATATGCACAACCCAGGCTGTTTTTTTATTTTATTATTATTATTTTTTTTTTTATCCACAATGTTTCCTAGTAAGATTAAAACATTATTTCCTCACTTATTTTTAAGCAATAATATGCAGGACTTTTATTTTAAAAGAAAAAAAAAAAAGACTGGCATTTTAGATGTGGGTAATGCAACCTGATATTGAGCCTCTACAGTAATATCAATACAGCTATTCGTCAATATGCAAAATTAGGAAAAGACAGATTATACATGTATTCAGCACCCCCTGAAACAGCACAAGGTCTGTTGAACTGAATAACGTAAGAATAAAATGAATGAACCTTTAAAAACAAATGTTCAAATGACTGCATCTTGTGTTTTACAATTAGTATTCTGCCATTTCCATATTTTGTCTGTACTCAGACTGTAAACACCTGTCAGTGTGCGTCTGTGCTTCACTGTAAATTTCTCTGATCTCTGTTAACATTTCATTTTGTGGCCTCAGTAGTTTTTGCAGTGCAGTTTGTAAACAAAAATAGACATAGATCAACCAAATTGAAACCAAAAACCATCCAGGTTTCAAACAAGCATTTTTAACAAAAAAGATCAGGTTCCATCTTTTTTGCCGGTCAGACAATTGCATCCCTAGCATAAACTCACCACTATTGTTTTTGCTCCCATTTTCATGAGCTGAACTCAAACATTTAAACCTTGTTCTACTGATGTACATAAAGGTCTATTTCTGTAAAGTTGTATACAATACTGTGTAACAAATATTTGTAGATATCTCATTTACATGACAAAAAAAAAAAAAAAACATTAATGCAAAACATGTAACTTTATTGTCTGTGGTAATTTGTCAGTAAGTAATGACTTTGTGTCACTGAGCATGTCCTTCAATACAGTGGCTGTTACGCCTAATGCTCAGCTATTATTATGATTTAGATTTCCATTTTCTACAGTCAAGATCATGTTTAGATTTATTGCATTTCATTTCACTGAGAATCAGCTCACAGTCTCTGATACTTTCATTTAAGCAGAATTTCTTAAATGGAGATTGCCGAACTCCAACTCATTTATTAGTGTCTTCAAAGCATAATGAGTCTGTTTTGCCAAAACTTACAATTGGTCCTCTGCTTTTAACCCATCCAAGATCACACACACACATTTTGTTTGAGGAGTGAGTGCGCACAGACCGTGTGCATACACCCAGAGCAGTGGGCAGCTATTGCTTCCAGTGCCCAGGGAGCAATTAGGGGTTAGGTACCTTGCTCAGGATCATCTCAGCTGGGTATAGGGATGGAGAAAGTGAGCACCTTTTCGGCACCTTCAAATCCTGCCGGGTCAGGGAATCGAACCATCGACATTTGAGTCCAACTCGCTAACCATTAGGCCAGATATCAAATATTAAGTGAAACACATGACAAATAATGTATCTTTTAACCAGAATTAAAAGAATGGGGGGTTTTGGGAAATTCTTGACTACTGGCAACAACAAAATTGAAAGCTCCCACTAGAGACTTTAAATATTTTTGCCCTCTGCTTATACATATATACAAATATATATATATATATATATATATATATATATATATATATATATATATATATATATATATATATATATATATATAAAGTCAGAATTATTAGCCCCCTTTTGATTTTTTTTCTTCTTTTTTAAATATTTCCCAAATTATTTTTAACAGGGCAAGGAAATTTTCACATTATGTCTGATAATATTTTTTCTTCTGGAAAAAGTCTTTTACTTTGGCTAGATTAAAAACAGTTATTATTTTTTTTTAAAAAACATTTTGTCTTTAAGAAATGTCTTAAAATATCGAGTCAAATATTATTTACTGTGATCATGGCAAAGATAAAAAGAAATCAATTATTAAAAATGATTCATTAAAACTATTATGATAAAAAATGTGTTGAAAAAATCTTCTCTCTGTTAAACAGAAATTGAGGGGAAAAAATACAAGAAGGATAATAATTCAGGAGGGCTAATAATGCTAACTTCAATTATATTTTAAACTATCATCTCTTTCAAACTATGATACCGCATCATGGCATAGCCACAATTATAGGTAAACTGCCTATAAATTACCTTGAATGAAATACTTTTTAACCATAAATTCCTGTTCTACTAAGTAAACACACACTCGCCGCCACAGGGACTCAGCCTTAAAGCATTTACTGCCTGTTATTCAAGCTTAAGTCCACAGTTAAACGCATCCTCTTCCACCGAGGCAGTGGGGATTTTTATCATTTGTGCATCAACAGGGACTATATGATAGCGTCTCCCCCGGAGCTCTGCCCTATCTCAGTTCATCTCATCCATCTAGCGCTGATCCTCCCGGCTGGAGAGTTTTGAGGTATTCATGCACAGCTGCGGGTAATGGAAGATCTGCACCTCCCAAAAACAAACATACTGACCACAGACATGTATATTGCAATAACACCCTCAGGGCAAAACCACTGAGGAGCTTTTATCCAACACTGAGAGGATTTTGGTAGCATCTATCACTGCCTGACAGACCCAACTTCCTTTTATTGTTAACGCCTCCCTCAAGGTCTTTCTATGGATTATGATCAATATCAGTTAATAGTATGTTTATGTTTAATGACGCGTCTAAATCTGTTTTGTGTCGTCAAATTGTTCTTTTCTGTAATGGTTGCTTCCTGTGTGTCTGTTTCAGGAGCAGATGTCCTGTGCTGTCTTTAAAATATCTCACGTTGATTGAAGGTCTAAATTCTTCATGTAGGCTACGTATAATCCGAGTGTGATTTCATCTCTTGCCAGCAAGACTGGTCTTGTATTCATTAAAGGGATCGGCAGCTGTTTCAGTGAATAAATAATTCACGACTTTGGCATTTGGTTGTTTCTGAATCAAATATTAATTATGGGTGATAGCCAATAAGTGGCTATTTTTTTTCTTGATGAATAAAAAATTAAACATAGTTAAACAACTGTTTTATTTCCCAGTGATGGGTTACAGCTGGAAGGGCATCCACTGCATAAAACACTTGCTGGATAAGTTGGCGGTTCATTCCGCTGTGGCGACCTCAGATTAATAAAGGGACTAAGTCGAAAAGAAAATGAATGAATTAACTAACAACTGTTTTAAATGGCTATAAGTTCATTTAGGCATAATAAAACATTTTAATGTGTTTTAATTGTTGTAACACTTTATTATACTATTGCACTATAAAATTATTGTCACAGTCACCAGTGATCCAGCCTGTGCAGATTCAGCCACTTTGAAGGGTCACGGAACACCAAAACACATTTGTAAGATGCTGACGGACATATAACATTTAATTTTGCATTATTTTTAGCAAATTAGTTCTTTCGATTTGAAAAGAAATTTTAAAGCTACATCACTTGTGTAAATTCCAGTATGGAGACTAAATGTCTGTACCGGTGGGTACAATGTGACATCTTTAAGTTTTCAGTATTATTCATGAGACAGACTTGGTTCTCATCCTTTTTCACTTCGAGGTCCACCTTTTTCTCTGAAAATTTTTTTGAAGGCCCAAACTGATTGTCTGGAGAAAATGCTTATTTTAAAGCTGCAAAACATTTTAAACTATTAGTCCCTTATTTTTCTAAATCATTAAAAAAAAAAAAAAAAAACGAAACATTGTTCATACATATATACACACACACACACACACACACGCACGCACGCACGCACGCACGCACGCACACACACACACACACACACACACACACACACACACACACACACACACACACACACACACACACACACACACACACACACACAGTTGAAGTCAGAATTATTAGCCCCCCTTTGATTTTCTTAATATATATATATATATATATATATATATATATATATATATATATATAATTTTTTTTTTTTTTTTCCCAAATGATGTTCAACAGAGCAAGGAATTTTTCACAGTATTTTTAGGTCAAAACTATTAGCCCCTTTTAGCTATTATTATTATTTTTCTTTTATAGTCCATAGAACAAACCATCGTTATAAAACAACTTGCCTAATTACCGTAACCTGCCTAGTTATCCTAATTAACCTAGTTAAGCCTTTAAATGTCACTTTAAGCTGTATAGAAGTGTTTTAAAAATATGTAGTCAAATATTATTTACTGTCATCATGGCAAAGATAAAATAAATCAGTTAGTAGAAATGAGTTATTAAAACTATTATGTTTAGAAATGTGTTGAAAAAATCTCTCTGATAAACAGAAATTGAGGAAAAAAATAAACAGGGGGGCTAATAATTCAGAGGGTCTAATAATTCTGACTTCCACTGTGTGTATAAATATATATATATATATATATATATATATATATATATATATATATATATATATATATATATATATATATATATATAATTTTTTTTTTTTTCTTCAGTAAAGAAACCTGACAGGACAATGACTTGCCTTTAGACTGTACGTGTTTATTATATATTTTATATAGTACACACTAATATTCAGGGCCTTAAACTAACAGCATCTGCATTTTTTTTTTTAATTTAAAAACAAGCAGACCACATAGGGTAAACACATTTAATTTGCTATTTTGTTTTATTATTAAAACTAATAATATTTTTACTTATTGCAAACAAATCAAATTTGGAACATAATTACAAATGAGTAAACCAATATTGCTAATACTGTTGAACTAAGCGCTTTATAACAATAATTATCATTTATACTTCCTCTACAACTGCTATTGTTAATAATAAATAATAACAATAGTACTTTACATGACTACAGTTAAAAGTACAAAACTAATATTTCAAGAATTCACAATTAGATATTGCTTGATACTAATAGCAGGTTTGGCATGCTGTCCCGGGAAAGAACCCTGAGCTCAGAAATCAGGTCATTCTCGAGAGCTGCTAAAGTAAAGGAGGAAAAGGTGAAGATTAGGTGCATTGGGGGATTCTTTAAAAACTCAAATAAGGGAAGTAAGAAACATAGGCTTATTCGAAAACGTAGCCCTGTATACATTTCTGGAGATCGTGAATTATGTAGCCAGAAGTACATATGGCTGCATTTAATTTTTAAAATGAACCCTGCGAGGCGGTGTGATCACATTTCTTTTTCAAGCTTACCGCTGTTACAAGTATGCCCTGTTTGCTCACCATGTACATCAGTGGACTTGAGACGCAGAGAGGGCCAAGACAACAGGGTTTAAATGTGATTCTCTCTAAATTAGTTTAGAAAACTTCAATTATAGCAGTTTGTTTTCCTTGCTTTCAAACATTAAACCGTAACTATGCCATAGATTTATATAATTAAAACAAAGC
Organism: Danio rerio; assembly: GCF_052040795.2. Classification (NCBI taxonomy): domain Eukaryota; kingdom Metazoa; phylum Chordata; class Actinopteri; order Cypriniformes; family Danionidae; genus Danio; species Danio rerio. The sequence goes on from NC_141029.1 coordinate 12,608,595, forward strand.
CTTTGAAGATTGATAATCATGCAGAAAAAGTCCATTTTCACTCTCATTTAGTGCTTGGTATTCTTTTTAGACCTCTTTTAATATGCTATATCATCATCACCATCACCATTTTCATCTGCTTATCCAGGGCCAGGTCACAGGGGCAGCAGTCTTAGGAGAGAACCTCAGACTTCTCTCTCCCCAGGCACTTTCTCCAGCTCCTCCGGGGGGATCCTGAGGAGTTCCAATGCCAGCCATTGGATATAGTCCCTCCAGCGTGTCTCCCTAGGTAAGCGTCCTGGAGGCATCTGAAACAGATTTATCGAGCCACCTCAGCTAACTTCTCTCGATGTGGAGGAGCAGCAGCTCAACTCTGAGCTCCTCCCAGGTGACAGAGCTCCTCACCCTGTCTATAAGGGTGCGCCCTGCCACCCTGCGAAGGAAGCACATTTCAGCCGCTTGTATCAGAGATGTTGTCTTTTCGGTCATGACCCAGAGCTCATGACCATAGGTGAGAGTAGGAATCTAGACTGACCGGTAAATCAAGAGATTTGCCTTTCGGCTCAGCTCCTTCTTTACCATAATGGACCTGTACATCGGCCAAATTACCGCTGCACCGATCCGCCTTTCAATTTCACGCTCCATCCTTCCCTCACTCATGAACAAAACCCCAAGATACTTGAACTGGGGTAAGGACTTTCCTCTAACCTGTAGATGGCAAACGACATCGTCTGTAAATAACAGAGATGACATCTTGTGGTCCCCGAACCAGACCCTCTTCAGCCCAAGACTACGCTTTGAAATTCCGTCCCTAAAAATTATGAACAGAATTGGTGACAAAGGGCAGCCCTACCGGAGCCCAACATGCATCAAAACAACCTTAATCTAATCTATTACTTGCTAAATGTACAATAACCTAGCTCAGTGGTATAGAGTGAATACAGTAAAAATTAGGGGTGTGAGGAGATGTCGTGTTACAATATCTCATGAGATTAAATCTTGACAAGATTTCTCATTGAGGTGAAAAGTTGTCTTGTGAGTTGCAAGTTTATTTAATGAAAGCAACTAAATAGTTTTTGTATTTTTCTTTTCAGTTGAATAAAATATTATATGTACCATTCATATATTTCATCAAGGATTTCTTTAAAATTGTGTAAAAATCTTGTCTTGGTCTGGTGGACCCCATTTTTTGTATCGTCTTGTGTAGTAAGCGTCTCGTCAAACCCCTAGTAAAAATCTATACAATGAATGGTAATTAAGTGTGGATGAAGTTCAGACCTAAAAACTAGGTACAAATCAAGAGAAACTGATATATGACCTGAGGAATGGAGGACTTTCTGTATTACCATTGTGCTCATGTGCAAAGCACTTAACCCCAAGTAACTCCAGGGGCATTGTTCCCTATCAAGTGTACTGAAAAGTGCTTTGGATAAAAAGCATCTGCACAAAACCTAATAATAACCTTCCTACATTGCCGACAGCGAACCAAGAGTGCAAAATACCAGGAGTGCAGAAACTCTGTAAATATGCAAATGAATGAGCTTCATGAATGGGGCCATACTGTAGTTGCCATGTTGTAACCCAAGAAGCACACTGAAGTCGAACAGTCATGATAGTCGAGATATGACAGTAAGGAATATATCAAGCGACAGCATGTGAGAAAATAGCTATATTAAAGATGAAAGATCTCCAACTGCACGTCTTTTCATCTGCTCTTAAATGAAACACCACAAGCCCTGAATGCAGCACATATGTGCGAGTCAATAAAATGAATTGACTGGAGAGTAAAAGCACTTAGAAGAATTCAATATGCAAGATGATCAACTGTGTGCACATTTAATTTCACAAGCCAGCTCAAACAGCACTTATATTATGATCTTTCACATCTTCTCTTCATCATAAGGCAATAAATAGAGCGAAGCTGGGGAATCTGTGTACTGCAACAACATTTTCCTTATCACTGGGCTATTTTTATTCTGTTTGCCAGTAAACATATCTAAACATTGGTTCAACAAGACTGATTGCGCAACCCTCTAGAAAAGATGACTCTGATTGGGTAATCACAGCATGATTTAGAGGTAAAATGTTTATGTTTATATATAATTTACTGTGTATATAAAATGTTGACTCATTTATATTTCATGTTTTTTTGCAGTTTTTATCTATTTTTGCTAGCAACTGCATCATCATGATGGTGATTGTTTCGAAATAACATATGCCGTAATATGTCTAAAGTGTACATATTTTTAGAAACAATATGGTTCGAGGTAAAATCATTAATATCAATATACAATAGTTTGAAAAGAGCGCAAAAATAGCAAAGTACACAGAATGACCTGCAGCAGGAAAGTAAATACTGTTATCTAATGTGTCCTAAACATGAGACAAGTTTTATTTTGAGGTCTTTAAAATAACTTATTTTAAAGATACAGTGCATCAGGAAAGTATCCATAGCGCTTCACTTTTTCCTTTTTTTTTTTTTTGTTACAGCCTTATTCCAAAATGAAATAAATTCATTTATTTCCTCAAAATTCTACACACATTACCCATAATGACAATGTGAAAAAAAGATTTTTTAAATTGTTGCAAATTTATTATTTATTCAGATCTTTCCATTGATGTTCAATAAGATTTAGTCTGGGCTCTGGCTGGGCCACTCAAGGACATTTACCGAGTTATTGTGAAGCCACTCCATTGATTTTTTTTTTTTTTATCCTGCTGGAGGATAAACCGTCGCCACAGTCTGAGGACAAGAGCAATCAGAAGCAGGTTTTCATTCAGAATGTCTCTGTACATTGCTGCATTCATCTTTCCCTCTATCCTGACTAGTTGTCCAGTTCTTGCTGCTAATAAACATCCCCACAGCATGATGTTGCCACCACCATGCCTCACTGTAGGTGATGAATGGTGCCTGGTTTTCTCCAAACGTAATACCTGGCATTCAGACAATTTTAGTCTCATCGGACCAGAGAATTTTGCTTCTTATAGTCTGCGAGTCTTTTAGATGCCTTTTGGCAAATTCCATGCGGCAAGTGCCTTCTGTCTGGCCATTCAGCCATACAGGCCTGATTAGTGGATTGCTGCACAGATGGTTGTCCTTCTGTAAGGTTCTCCTCTCTCCACAGAAGAACGCTGGAGCTCAGACAAGACTTTTGGCCAGCGGAGAAATTAAAATGGTCGTGCCCAACTAATGCTGGTTCTCTCAAGGTTTTTTTTCTTCACTCCTATCAGGTGAATTTTTTTTTTTTCCTCTCCCCTGTCGCCACTGGCTCGCATGGTTCAGGATTGGTAGAGCTACGCATCGATGAATTGGCTCTTCAGTGTTTGAACTCTCAGTAAAGATTTTAAATCACACTGAACTGAGCTAAACTGAACTGAACTTAAACACAAAAAACTGAACTACACTGTTCCAGCTACTATGACCATTTATGTGAAGCTGCTTTGATTGTAAAAGCGCTAAACAAATAAAATTGAATTGAATTGAATTGAACAGAGTGACCATCGGGTTATTGATCACCTCTCTGACTAATCAAAGATCACTCAGCTTAGATGGCCAGCCAGCTCTAGAAATAGTCCTGGTGGTTCAAACATCTTCCTCTTACGGATGATGGAGACCACTGTGCTCATTGAAACTTTAAGAGTAGCAGAATTTTTTTCTGTAACCTTCCCCAGCCTTGTACCTTAAAACAGTACTGTCTCTGAGGTCTACAGACAATTCCTTTGTCTTCATGCTTGGTTTGTGCTTTGACATGCACTGTCAACCCTGGGATCTCATATAGGCAGGTGTATGCCTTTTCAAATCATGTCAAATCAACCGAGTTTACCACAGGTGAACTCCTATTATGCTTCTGAAATATCTCAAGAATGATCAATGGAAACAGAATGCATCTTAGCTTAATTTAGAGCTCCATGGCAAAGGGTGTGAATACTTATGTACATGTGATTTTTCAGTTTTTTTTTTTATTTTTAATAAATTTGCAACAATTTCAAAACATCTTTTTTCACATTGTCATTATGGTGTATTGTGTGTAGAATTTTGCGGAAATACATGAATTTAATCTATTTTGGAATAAGGATGTAGCAGAAACAACATTCATTTCATTAGTTTTTTAATCAGTGCTGTAGAGTATATGCTTGCCAAACTGGTGAAGGACAATAACATACTAAGTGAAATTATTTAGCAAATTTATTCATTGATAGATAGTAAATGTGCCAAACGTAAAACTTTAAATCTACTAGGAAGTCGCTGTAAAGTGATTAATGTCATGTGGAAATCAGAATTTGGTGAATTTAACTTCTGCTTTAAAAAGCAAGATTTGTTTATTTTATACTACAATATTACAATGTTATTTCACATGAGTTTAACTATACGGCTGCAGAATATATCAATTCATCATCGATACTGCAATGTTTGCATCTGTAACAGTCACATTGAGTTTATAGTTGACCAGGAGCCACAGTTGAAAGCACTCATTATTTGTGGATATTGCTAAGTTGAATTGTAAATTTATTGAAATGTATGTCATTTGCAAATGTTTTTAGAGCTTGTGACTGTGTGAACATTTCAAGACAGGTAAATCATTCAGGCACAATAATTAGTAACTATAAAAAAAGGTTAATTGAAATTGTGTTGTAATTGACTTTTGATTGTTCAATTCATGTACATGAATGTAACTAGACTCTCAGGAAACTTTACTTTATTTATCATTTATTGTATTTTATGCAGATGCACTTTTCTACAAAATCATCAGTCAGCCTAAAATTATAGGGTATTTTTTTCAAATAGTGTTATTACAGTCATTTGGTGAAATCGCAATGGGCTATATGCACACAGACTTTTAATTTTCAGCCAGTCTTTCCATTGCAAAATTGTCATTTTTAAGGTCTGATTTCTTTAAAAATCAGTGATCTTCACTGCCTGTTAGATATACGATATGAAGTGGGTCTCAGATCGGACAAGAATTTAAATGACAGTTTAGTTTACCCCATTATTTTCATTGGAGTTTATGTGCTATGGCCTGTTGTTACTGACAGTGCTAGTGGTTACAATAGTCTTGCATCTTGTTTTATGCTTAAAAACTAAACAAATGCTTAGGTCTATTTAACCGAATGTATTTTAATTTACAACATCAATACTGTAAAAACAAGCTTGTGAAATTGAAAATATTCACATTAAGTTTTCGTGGAAGTTTATCATTAGCTTTAAAACTCAAGCTGTGCATAGAGCCGATATGCATCGCAGGAAAAAAAAAAAAGTATCGCAATGTCAGTATTTTACAATATCGTGAAGCCCTAATTTTATTTTTTTTATGCACATTATGTGTACCATAGCCTTATGTTGTATGTGTTACATAGAGTTGAAAATCATTAATATGAAAATGGTTTCCCTGGACAACACTGGACAAGTATAAAAAATATTATTAAGTCAATGTGAAAACCAAAACAAATATAGACCTTATAGAGCTGGGTGATAAATCAAAAAGTAAACGAAATCAACATTCAGAAACTATACTTGATTTTCCAGGTAATGTTTTTCCATTTTTTTCCCCACCGCATGTGGAGTCACGTGACAGTGCTCTGTTTACACTCTGTGTCAAGCACAGAATATGGTCTGGTGCAGCCTTCACACTGTACACCTTACCATAACGCAGACACAGACCTCTCAAAAAATGTAACTAAACTTTGCGATGACGCATATCACAAGCTCTATGATTGGTCAGCTTGGTAAAGTTGTTGTGTGTGGGCGGCGCGGAGAGGGTAAAAAAAATCATAAATAAATTAGGATAAAAATCGAGGTAAAATCTTCAGTTATTCGAGATTTTGATTTTAGGCAAAATAGCCCAGCCCTAAGACCTTATGTTATGATTTCAAGGAATATTTAGCATATAGGAATTCAGGTTAAAAATGGGGGGGACTGAGTAAACTGTATAAACTGTGATTATTATAATCATTATTATTATTATTATTATTATTATTATTATTATTATTATTATTATTATTATTATTAAAAATAAAAGCAATTACTGTAAACTGTGATTATTATTATCATTTTTATTTTTTTATTATTCTTATTTTTATTTTTAATAAACATAATAAAAAAGAAAAAAATACTGTAAACTCTGATTATTATTATTATTAATATTATTATTATTTTATTAAACATAATAGAAAAAAATTACTATAAACTGTCACTTTATTATTATTATTATTATTAGTAGTAGTAGTAGTAGTAGTAGTAGTAGTAGCAGTAGTAGTTTTACAGCAACAACAGCATCTATAATAATATTATTAATAATAATAATAATAATTATTATTATTATTATTATTATTATTATTATTATTATTATCATCATCATTATTAATTAATTTATTTAATTATTATTTTTTATATGAAAAAAACAAAAACAAACAGTAATTGTGGAGGCTTGTGTCAGTACAAAAACTGCAGAATCCACTAAGCTCAGAGCAAATCGGGCCTTTATGAAAGCCCTGTGAGCTGTGCCACCGATTACCAGTCAGCTAAGTAAAGCTCCAATTACCTGACAATCCCAAGAGATCTGGAAAAAGAAGCCACTTGCGAACGTGGCACAACAAATCCATTTCATAATTGTCATTGTATCTGTTCATGTGACAATTACCGTCGTGTTAATGAAATCATCATCACTAAATGATCTCAATGGGCACAACTGCCACACTGATGGGGGACTGTACTGGCATATGCTTGATGGCCATAAATTCTCCAGCAAAGGCCTGCTTGGGGAAAAGAAAGAAATATATATACTTTTTTCAGCTTATGTAACAATATGTGTCTACTGATGTACAGCCGGTGCACAATGTGGGACGCTATACTCCCAGGAACAGAGTACTAGCAATTCAGGGCTATTCGGTTGAGTAATTATTCTTAGATACCGCCAGCTCTCATAAACTGTGGGTACTCTTTCCTGTCTCGCTTGACAAGACAGTCTACCCTCTTGCTCCCACTAGACAAAGACTGTTAAGTCACACAATCCAGAGATTTTACTTGCAGTGCTGAATGCGGTGGATGTTTCTTGCTTAATCTGACCAAGAACTATCTGGTCACATATTGTGGAAATAGTGGGCCTAAATACAGTGGCATGGACTTTTGGCACTGATAGCTTACATTTTATAGAGCAGGATGGCTGATGCACAATACATTTAAAATAAACATGACACATATCTCAAAATGTACATTTGCTACATATAATTATTGTTAGAATTATTAATCAAAACATTATGAAATGTGAATTATACAGTAGCATGAGCTTGCATTTTAGACCGAATAATTACACACTCGAGTGGCCATGCTGTTGAAATGACACAGTGCATATACCTCAGCATAATAAATATTTGCATAGTGAAAATATCATAATCAGCCATCAACAAATGTGGACTCAACAGGCTTTTAAGTCTTGAGAAATGCTATTTGCAGTTTAATTTCTCAATCTTTTTTCTGACAGCCAAGATGCTTTGTCGGTAGAAAGCATTAGCTCTTCTATTTTAAACATTTGGTTTGAAATAACCCATTTTTTTATTCATTTTTTGTAAGGTGTAAAGACAAACATAAAAGTGATGATAGCTAAAATATTAAATGTTACTGAAAATGTTTGTAGAGTTTTTATGTGAGAATTGGAGCCAAATAGAGCAGAACAACTTAAGGAAGATGGCAGCATCATTATTATATGTTTTTACATAAAGATTGAAAGCTCTATAAGTAAAATCTGTTGACTATAGACAATTGAATGTAAACAATGGCAATGGTCCTAACATATTTCCAGTTGTACAATTTTAATTTCCATAGCATTCAAAATGCTTTACATATTGATAAATAAAGTTATGATAGCTGTTTTAACGTAAAGTTCTGATTATATTGCCTTTTTTTTTTTTAAGAGTTTGACAATAAACAGGAAATGTTTATGGGCCAATGGCATCACCACATTGAAATGGTCTATACAAATCTTTGTTGCATTACAAGTATGTCTTTTTTTTTTTTTTTACTCGAGAAGGTATTACATATAAAAGGTAAATTCATTACTATAACTTTTCTATAGAGGGAAACAAGATACATTTGTTTAAATGGGACCTATTTTACCCCTTTAACAAGATGTAAGATAAGGCTTTGGTGTCTCCAGAATGTCTCTGTAAAGTTTCAGTTCAAAATACTGGTCATATTTTTTATTGTGGCCTCCAAAATCTGACCATTTTGGTGTCTAAATACATTGTAGCTGTTTATGTAACCTGTGGCTTTAAGTGTGAATGAGCTGCTTCTCCCCGCCCACCATTTCCACGTGTGTTTGCTTCTCATCATGCATTACGTCAGATAAAACAGCACAGTGGCAGAGACAGGCTCGGATGAAGTGGAAATACAGCTTATTAGTCAAAAATACCAAGTAAGTTTGTGGTAGAGTTTATTCAAGCCTTTCTGAAATGATGAGTCACACACAAATTATGCTTCCAGTACACACACACACACACTATGCCCCTATTCAAATGGGGCGTCAGCCCAATGCTTCCCATTCACTTTGAATGGATGATGTCAAGCAACTAAACTGTCGATCCGGCAGCACCGCTTCAGCAGGGTTGCTTTTGCTATGGAAGTGTCAGCCAATCTGATTGTTATATGCAAATACCCAAGTTTAGATGGTAGCCGATTGTGGATTAATTTCATTGGCTGATGCTGCTATAACTATCGCGTCAGCCCCAACTTCAGACACGCCCTCTGTCAAGCCCCTAAGCCCAGTGTGAATCAGGCGTTTACTAACACAATGCAATTGTGGTAATTATAGCAACTAAGAATTACATAGCAATTTTATTATCTTTATTACAAACATTCTCTGTTTTAAAACCATTTTACACTTAGAAAACTTTTGTAAAAGAATCTTTTTGAAAAGAGTTGTAACAATTATTTTATTAATAATTTATTTGCAAAAAATTTGTAGACGTGTATACCTGTCATTATAGAAACTTTGTGCCCGTTTATCAATTCGGGGAAAGCCTCACTTCAACGTCACGATGTGGTGGGCCTCAAAATCACTGGGATTTTCATACTATTTTAATGTTAGGAAATTTAATAAGACACTTGTCTTTTTTATCACTCCAGTATGACTGTGGACAAACTATACCTACACACAGTTCTGTCCAAACAGCTTATAAGCTTACAGCTGGCCATAAAAGATAATTTTTTCATCAAAAAATCTTTAAACATAAAAAACAAAAATACAAAAATTACAATTTGAACAAGGGGTTAACAAGAGTGGTGAAAATGAAAAGATTTTAAAAATAAAATTAAATAATCAAGTAAATTGATTAAAAATGAGAATCTAGGATGAAAAGGATACGTACAGTATGTGTATTCAATACTGTAAAAGTTTTAGCCATGAAAAGTAATATTTTAGTCGAGCTGCATGCTATGAAATTGATTTGACAGCTGGATAACAAAATGCATTTGAATTTTCAACATTATTTCTGTTCATTTTGAGAATTAAATTATGGTTTGTTTCCATAATGCCATCGTTGATTTTCTGTATAAATGAAACATCTATTATTTTTCATATTCCAAATGCCAAGCAGGATATTGGGATTATTAAAATCAAGGATAAAACAGATAACAGAAATAAAAACATTCATGTTGATGCATCATACATCAGCTATATGCAATTGTTTTATGACCACTACAAACGTAACAGGTTTTAACAATTTGTACATGAGAAATAACAAGATATAAAAGGAAATAAAACAGTTAAGGTTTTACAATCTTAGTGTTTCAGTTATATTAATTAGAGCATGTCTTGTTTTGTTTTTTTTTACACTGCCATATTTGCAGTTTGCACATAACATTTGTAAACCTGCGAGGTTTGCACTTTAAAATCATTTTATCTGCACAATGACAATACAGATTTTATTCTATTCTATTCTATTAAGAAACACATATGATCTTAAATGATTATTGACATCTGCAAAGACTATGTGACTTACAGAAAGCATATATGTGTGTACTGAACAGCAATGACTCAATGATTAATCCTTCAATGAGTCTTCTTTACTTTTTTTAATTCAAATGTTCACATAAACATCGTTTTGCCTACATCTCTGTGTACAGCTACGTGCTAAGCCAGATTCATTGTACAAATATCCTTTGAGTGGTTCCTGTTTTGCGACTAGAATATGATTTTGTGGAATATCCACTTCAAATGTCATTTCATTAAGCACGCATTCGGCTCTTGTGGTTTACAATACAGCATTGAGGATTTGAGGCTCAGTGGATTATTACAAAAAAAAAAGCCAGTGACATAAGCAGAGGTCACAGGAGACGGATGGAGCAGTAATAGGGGGAGAAAGAGAGAGAAAGATGGAAGGAATCAGATGGCGGTGTGTTCAGCGCCTTCCTTAGTACAGTATTGACAGCCGATCAATGGCTTTGGTCGTGCGTGGAGGGTATGTGCGGATATAAACAATGCAGCCAAATGCTGTGGTGAAGGTGATTGTTTGAAGATGACCCCGTTCCTGCTGGAAAATGTGCCCTTTGTTCATGAGATATCGCATTCAAACACAGAGAGGAGGCGTCAGTCCTCAATCCGGCGACAAAATCAAGAGGAGGAGAGAAAAAGAAATCAATGCAAAGCAACCTGGAAGAAAACAGGAAGCTACACACTATCTCTCTCTCCAATGCAACCAATACCTAAAGTGATAGGCAGTGCTTGGGCTGCAGTCCCAGGCTCAGACAGACTGATCGATGCCTGGTGTCCCGCATTAACTCCAGGACCCACGTTTTCTTCTGCCAGACCGAACATGATACTTTGTGGTCAAAGTGTTTCATCTTACAATTCATCTCGCAACATTGAAAATGTTTCATCCTGCAGTCTAGACACATGCTCCCTTAGAAACTCTTTCACCAGAGAGGTTTCTTGATGGTTCTTTTCTGGCTGTTTATGGCAAGACTAATGGTGTACTATGATTTATTAGCCACAGTAATGAGTCGGTTTGATAAATGTTGTTGTTATTAAAAGTGCACAGATTCATACATTTGTACCTCTGTTTTAGGAAGCTTGCGATCCAAACAGAAATTGTCCACACACCCTCTTGAATGTTGTGCTGATGTCAGTTTGCCAAGGCTGTGGATAAAAAAAAAAAAGTTACAAATGTTATTGAGCAATTTCTTGCCCAGACTGATCATTTTACTTAATAAAACCTCAATGTATTGTCAGAAGTCACAAGTATTTCTTTTGTGCTGCCTGTATATTGCTTTTTATTATTATTCTACCAGTGCTGGTAGCCATTGACATGAATTTTTTGATTCAGCAAGGACAGGCTAAAGTTTTAGGCCCAATCCCAATTCTACCCCTTAGCCCTTCCCCTTACCCACACCTCTCGTTTTGCGTGTGCCGTGAAGGGGTAGTGGTGTCCCAATTCTCTTTAGCTTGAAGGCGTAGGGCTAAGGGCAAGGGGTATACACCCCTTCAAATGAAGACTTTTCAGGACCACTGTCAGGGTTCTGCCACTCTGGTCTTGTAAATTCTTGTTTTGGTGGCAGAGCTCGGACACTACCCATGTCTGGTCCTGTTTCTGTCTCTGTGTGCGCGCTCCTGCTCCTGTCTCTCAGACGCGTGCGCTCTTGTACTCGTGTTTGTGTTTTCGTCTGTCAGCAGCGTGGTGTTTCATTCCCAGCGTCTCAGTCTTGTTGGTTTCGGTTTTGGTCGGCGCTGGGATGAGGCATGCACGCTGCGTGTGTGAGCGCACGGTGAGTGTTTTCATTCATCGTGTGCTCGTGTCTTGCGTCTCTTGTCAAAGCACGTGGCTTGGTGTTTACATTGTGGTCACGTGCTTTTGTCATGTGCTTCAGTGTTGTGCTTGTCTTGTCATGAACATGCGGTTAATGAGTTCTCTCATTGGCCGCATGTTCTTGTCCTGTGTTATGTGAGCGCATGGCTTGTGTTGTCTCTCTGTGTCATGCGCTCTCCCGTCTATTGTCTAGTCCCACCCTCCTTGTTAACTCATTAGTTTGTCATGTTCACCTGTTTGTGTCAATTTACTTTTGCTTTATAATCCCCCTCATGTCTTCAGTCTTTTGCCAGTTCGTTGTCTACACTCCCCGTGTTCCTGCTCCAGTCTTGCCTTGTCTTGTCAGCCCAGCCAAGTTTGTGTGTTTTGTTAATGTTTTTCCCCTCGGGGTAGTTTTGTTTTGCCTTTTATTTTTATTTTATTATTAATAAATACCCATTATTTCTTTGCACTTGAGTCCTCGCTCCTTTTCCCCACCTCGAACGTGACAACCACACTTGAAACCATAGGTAAGAAAAAAATCCCAGAATACCCCAGCAACAGCTGCACCCTGAAGTAAGGAGATCCACAAATTAGTTTTTTTTTTTTTCATTATTACGAATTTTTACAACAAACAAACACGTTTTAATGTATTTATAACTGCATTCATGTTTTACTGTCATGCTTTAAAAGAAAAATCGCTAAAATAAAAAACACTAAATTTTGCGATCTATTCGCGATCTAAAATCCCTTATCATAACCCCTGTACAGCAGTCCCACAACTTTGACACTTGACGACACTGGAATACCTTGTCAGAAAAGTCTAGTGGCTATCAATGAGCATTTTTCAGTGTTTGCTATAATGTATAATGCTGTTTTTGTTTGTTTACATTAATGAGTATGACCACAGTGTTAAATGCACAGTATTACAATCTTATTGCTGCATTAGATCATTATGATAACATAATATAAGCCTTCAGTGATTTCCTGAAGATAAATACCAAAAAATAACACAACTGAAATCAATCCGGCAGTCGCGATCGTCTGATCTTATATGAAGCAAGAAATTGCAAGGACATAAGATGACATGTGCAGGTGCTGTAGTGCGGTACAAAATAGAAGTGTGATTGGGCCGTAGTTTCAGTTAAACAATTAAGCTAATTAAGGTGTATATTTAAACGGTCTAAAAAGTTAAATTACTTCATTAATTAATTCAATTCATCTTTATTTCTATAGCGCTTTTACAATGTAGATTGTGTCAAAGCAGCGTCACATAGAAGATTATAGTCAATTGAAACAGTGTCAGTTCAGTTTTCAGTGTGGAAGTTCAGTTTAGTTCAATGTGGTTTAATATTCAATGCTTAAAGTCCAAACACTGAAAAGCAAATCCAACAATGCGCAGCTCTACAGGTCCTGAACCATGCAAGCTAATGGCAACAGCGGCAAGGAAAAAACCAATTGGCGAATAGTGAAGAATTAAAAAAACTCAAGAAAAAACAAGCTCAGGTGGGCACGAACATTTCTCCTATGGCCAAACGTCTTGTGCAGAATACGGTCTAGGCTGGAGAGCGCCGAACTTAAATTGTGGCATAAAAAAAGATGTAATTCATTAATAACCCTGTGGCGAGCGAGGCGGGGCTGAGAGCCATAGGTGCGTGTGAAGCAGGTGGCGTGAGGGAGATAATCAGGGATAGCTGGATGCGTCACCTGTCCTGAGTCTCATGAAGGAGCCCTGGAAGCTAAACGGAGGAGAGACACAGCAGTGCTGGATAAGAGAGGACTGGGCCCGGACATATTGTTTTACTTTTGCCATCCGTCCGTTTGTTTAATTTACTAATTAATAACTTATTAAAAGTTTATTAGTTCTCCGCCTCCTTCTTACTGGCAGCCAGGTTGCAGTACACTTCATTACAGTGGTGCCGAGATCTGGGAGAATGAGGGAAACATTTTCCAGTTGCCACAATGGTGAATGTTGGGGAGTTAACCTGAGTGGGGGAGAAACCCATTTATCTGCACAGAGTGCCATGGCAGCCCGAGGCTAGCAGGGAATGAATCTGCCTGCTGCCATCCCCCAGCATGGGGAGAAACAGGGGACGCAGGGCTCACCACCGGAAGGGAAAGAGCTGAAGGAGTCAACGCTGTCCGCTATGATGCCGAAGCCTGCGTCCTCCACTGAAGCGGGAGCGGAGCAGGAGACCAGACATTCTGCCAATCAGGAGAACTGCTGCCGGACACCAGAAGACGGACGGGTGGATAGATTCATCCACAGGGTTCCCAGCACATCGTCAAATCAAAGTGTGCTTGTATTGGGTGCACATAATGGTGTCTTTAATGCTTGAAAATTGTGGAAAGGTGTCAAAACAGTGACAAGAATTCTCTGTCACATACAAATGAAAATCTGCCACAACAAGATGGGTTTCTAATGCTTTTACTGAACTGTAATGACCACCATCCTGACTATAAGGAGAGAAAAAAAACAACAACATGTATTCTTGAACAGTCTGTTCCTTTTGTGGTCAAATCTTGTAACATCATGTCATTTTTTGACACATTTTAGATGTTTTTTGGCGTTTGGTGTGAATATATTTCAGTAAAATCACACCAGAGTTTGTCTGGAGGTGCACAATTTAACCACACTGCTACAACTCACAAAATGTCAAACTTGTGTAACATTTAGGAAGCAACACCCCATTCTTTGACGTTTCTCCATAACTAATAAATTCTCCTTGCATTAGCGATGTATTCAACAACAAAATGCTGTCAAGAACTCCAGAAATATTCCGAAAAGGAAACATTGGGTTCAAACTGAACATCTAATTCCGTGAAGTCAAAGGCACACCCAGGCCACACAATCATCCGCATGCAAAGTGGCTGCAGAGTTGTGAGGTGGCAGCGACCCATGCTTTGCTAATGGAGGAAGAAACAGCCAGCCAGTGCGCACTAGACAGATGGTTCCCCTCCCAGAATACATCTCATTTAATGATCTCATTCTAGTGGGTGTCATGCTCTCCAGCTTTGCTGTTGCTGGCAATTCTCAGCCTGAGTGGAATCATCTATGTATCATATAATTATAACGACCTGCGTCCGGCCCCGCGATGTCACGCTGGATCTCATGAAAGTAAATGGAGCTTTATGGCGATAATGCTAGAGTGAACATATTCCTCGTCTCCCTCGCCGCCGAGCACTAAAACGTGCTGCCCATGGCTAACCATCATAAAAAAACAGAGGAATGAAAGAAGAGATGAGGAAAAATAATAGCATGTAGCTCGCATTTTAAACCAAGTAATTACACACTCCAGTCGCCATGCTGTTGAAACGACACAGAGTATATACCTCAGCATAATAAATATTTGCATAGTGAAAATATCATAATCAGCCATTAACAAAGGTGGACTCAACATGCTTTTAAGTCTTGAGAAATGCTATTCGCAGTTTAATTTCTCAATCTTTTTCCTGACCGCCAAGATGCCTCTCCCATAGAAAGCATCAGCCGTCCTATTTGTCTCTGTAATAGGTCTAGGTAAAGCTTTTACTCTCCGCACAAACTACCACTATAATATGCTCTGTTAATCCATCTAGTCGGGCCTCAAATTTAAAAAGGGACATTTCGCTGAATGGGGGGATTTTCAATTGAAGGCAGATATTAGATTATTCTCGTCTTGATGGCCTGATGTGCTCTTTTTTTCCATTTGGATTTTTGGCTGGGTAATGGGCTTGTGTGGATATTTCATTCACCACACTCCATGCCGCTGACTGCTGAATAGGCAGGAAATGGATGTGATTTTATGGCAATTGACTCAATCAATAATCTCCATTTGTGGCTGCGCATTGTTGTGGTACGTCTTACTGCAAATGAAACCTTTATGAGAAGACAACTGAATAATAGCTGCTTTCTCAAAAGCAGTTCAGTAAAACCTCTTTTTAACCTCTCTTTTTCCTGCTCGCTGTAAGTTTCACCAGCACATTTTACATCACGCAAATGGGCATAACAAGAGGTTTCTCTGAAACGGCGTTCATTTGCATTTGTATTCCTGCTGGAGAGGGAAATGGGCACATTTGCATTGCGTATACTATTCCGTTTCATCCCTAATTCCTCAAATCCCTTCATAAACAGGGTACTTGTAACTCCTAATCCACAACGTACAGGAATCCCAGCAAAGAGCACTAATCTTAAAAACAACAATGGCCAACTACAAAGCTCTTTCATGCTGCAAGCATCTGTATTTCTCTTCCAATACATGAGGTGGATAAAAAAATCTTTTTTTTAATAGGAATTCCTGTTCAAAAAGCTCAGGGTCAGCAGGATTCTTAATAATGCTTTGTTTTAAAAGTCTCCAGCTTTGTTCACACTAGCCCAAATCAGATTTTTTGCTTATATAATCTTATTCTTTTCCTCTCTATGACAGTGTGAACAGCTCAAACCACATGCAATCTGATCTTTTCAATTCTTTACATCCACATGTGGTCTGAATACTGATATGGGGTTTGCAATGAGACTGTACTTTGAACAGTTGTGTTGGATTCTATGCATCTATCAGTTCACTAGATCAACTTAAGTCGTGATCAGTTCATTCTGGAATCTGATATTGGCCATGTTTAGAAAAATAATAAGACATTGTTGCCTTATCCTCACCTAGGCTACATTTGAAGAGTTAAGAAGCAAAAACCTTTACTGTAAGTCCCAATTGACATTTTCTTCTCAAATTTGAAAAAAAAAAAAAAAAAAATGTATATATATATATATATATATATATATATATATATATATATATATATATATATATATATATATATATATATATATATATATATATATTCCGAGACTCCTGTTTATGTGCCTTTATTCACTTTAAAGGTCCCCTATTTTGCATTATAAATGGTCATGTTTTGGTTTTGGGGTTCTCCAACAACAGGCTGATATGCATGCAAGGTCAAAACACTTTCATTGTTTTATAATATGCATGGATTTTACCTAATTATCCCAACGGCTCCCATATGATTCGTTCTTAGCGTAAAGCTAATCTGTGCTGATTGGTCCGATGACCCAGTCTGATCGTCATCTTCGCATTATGATCAGTCCCATGATCCTCAGCGCTCCGCTAGAGTCTGAAGTTAAACGTGCGTTCACATTTTACAGAATCTGGAACTACATATTTGGTGATGTACCGTATCGACATCGACGCACTGAAACAAAAAATTGAACCCAACTTGAATCATTAATTCGACTATTTTGTTAAAGAATCAATGGTTTTACACATGATGCACTTTCAGATTTAAACCCCAGCTGGATGTTTTCATTCACTTGCAAATATCCATGATAGGGGTTCTTAAAAGGCAAAGAAAAAAAAACAGCAACTACTCATTGCCACATGAACATGAAAATACTCATCCTACATACAGGAGCCTGAAAAATATTCTCATTTTAAAAGAAAAGTTAACATGAACATCTGGATATTGTATCTGAATTCTTTTTTCCATATTGTTATTTTTCATTATTTAAATGACTATGCTTTAAATTATGCTAAAACACTGACAGTTGTCCAAGTAGATTGGTGCCAAACAATAGGCATTTTTACACTATAGTTTTGCTTTGAATACATTTATTTGGCACTGTTGTGCTGTTTAAAGTTTAAATACTAATTTATAAGATTTGTTGCGACTTGAATCCATTCATATTGCTTATTATCGTTTTGTTTTGTTTTGCTTTGCTTTGCTTTGCTTTGCTTTACTTTACTTTACTTTACTTTGCTTTACTTTGCTTTACTTTACTTTGCTTTGCTTAACCCAAGACTATTGAATACACAAGATTTGTCACTCATATAGTTTTGAATGGGAAAAGGTATAATAGTCAATATTGTGAATGAAGCCCCACCCTCTAGTACAGGAGCCAATCATTGTAACGTCTTTTTAGATGTTAATATTAAACTAGGAGTAGATTACATAACATATAATAGTTTAATGTGTGTGACAAGCGGATGGAGAAAGAAATGAACTGAAAACCAAATATCACTGCAATTGTTAATTTCCCATACCTCCAATGAAACCAGTGAAAATATATTGTACAGTGAAAGAAAAATATTTAAAATGAATAAATTAGTCAGTAACTGTTTTCACCAAACTAAACTAAATATGAAAAGAAAAACATGAAAAGAAACATCTTCAACGTACCAAACATCTTAACTAAACTGCTCTAACTAAAAACAAAAACATACAGAAAACAGCACATTCTCCTGAACCTAGTGGACCAATACAAATTGTGCATCTCAGTGTTGTATATCGCGCGACTTACTCACTCCTACACCTCTCCGAGGTATCACTCAAACATGTCAGTTAACTGGACAAGTTCACAAGCAAACACATTGCATTATCAAATCTCAAATTTTAGACAAGAGCATTAACCAAGCAAATAAGCGATATAAACTGATCATTGTCCTGGGGAGCAGCTCGGACCAGACGTGAGTTTCTGCAGATTTTGTGAGATTCCAGTCTGATCTCATGAGGAAACGTAACTATTTGACATTTTGTCAGTTTAGTGGCTAATTTGTACAAATGCATACACGCTCAGTCATATGGAAATGTACGATTTTAAAAAGAAGGTGTGGCAGCAAACCCCGCTCCTAAACCAAATCGTCATTGGGGGATGAGCGAATCATACTAAATTGTACAAATGAGATCAAACGAATTAGACACTAAATCCAAATATTACGAATTGTCGTGAAATGGTGTTGGTGATTCAAGCATTTAGAAATGAAACTAAAGAGACAGTTGTTGTTTAATTTTGTTGGTGATTCCTAATATGAATTTTAATCTTAACTTGCAAGCAATTTTGGTGAATTTGATGTTTCCCCATTCAGACAGAATGCCTGAGAACACTGCCCGAGACTTTGATTTAACCTAGCTTAATTTCTAAATGAACTAACAAAAACTGAATAATCTGAATAAGATGTGAAATAATAAATATATTCTCTCTCACCATCTCTCTCTCTCTCTCTCGTCTAGATAATGCAATTTAGATACAGTGCAACATGCATACGTAGGTATGACCTTTTTTTCCGAAAAACATGGTACAAGTTCTAATAACTTTGCTATTTTAATATTTTGTAATAAGTTATTTCTGTGATAGCAAAGCTGAATTTTCAGCATGATTACTCAAGCCTTTATTGTCCTATAGTCTTTGAGACATCATTCTAATAAGAGCATTTGGCATTTAAGAAACATTTCTTCATGTAATCAGTTGATTTATTTTTATTTTTGGGGGGGATTCTTAAAAGTTCAAAAGAACAGCTTTTATTTAAAACAGAAATCTTCTGTAACATAAATGTCTTTATTGTCACTCTTAATTAGGTTAATGCATCCCTGCTGAATAAAAGCATTATTTTTTACCAAACAAATTCCTCCGACAATGTTTTGAGTGGTACTGTGCATACCCCAAGTTTTTACTGGTAAAATAATGAACTCGGTGTATCGTTATTACAAATTTATCAGAAACACAATACCAGCCAGAGCAAAACAAAGAGTGCCAAGAGCACTATTAAGCTCTAACAGCACCAACTTCAAAGTAATATCATTGTGTTTGTGTGTCATTTGAAGGACCAGAAGCCCCGGGAGAAATTCCATTGACATTTAAAAGGGAAACTTTTAAAAAATCTATAAACTCACGTTGGTTACACACTGCGTCTAACCCATATACTGCAAAGTCAGATGCTGCTCCGGCATGGTGTGTAATGTATGCAGAGGTTACACAGAAGCAGCTATGGAGCTAAATAGGAAATGATGGTGGTACTGTGCAACATCAATCAGCGTTCCTCCACCAAGAGTGCAGATGCTGCATCTTCGGTGTGTGGCCCGACTACAGTGATGAGAACAACTTTTTGTGCTGCGAGCTGACAGGTAAGACTGAGCGCGTGCAAAAGTGTCAGGAGAGAGAGGGAGAGAAAACGAGTGACAGAAACAAAGACTGAGGGGCCGTGAAAGACTGTCTCTGTACATCATCAGCGCGCTTCATTTCCAACGCTTTGCTGGCAAGACGCGTGGAGCTGTCAGGAATCTTTACAAATAAGAGTGCGTTTGAATCCAGATTGGACCGCTCGGGCCCTTGGGCCCTCTGGAATGAAGGAGGGGGGGAAAAGAAAGATAGTCAGAGCAAAGAACAAGCGAGAACAGACAGGCTACACCGCAGCTGGGTGAATTGAAAGCGTGGTAGCTCCTGGACATACTTTCAGGCTTCTAAAAGACGCTTTTTATTCTGTATTGATTTTCAAATGCTTTACTTGCTGCCTTGTTATCCGACTTCTAAACAATAGGCCGCTTTACCCAGAGACCACCAGGGTAAGATCAGGGCTCGCTCTTTATCGTGAAATGCGCTGGTCTTATAGATCTCCCCAATCTATGCTTCACAACACGGGTGATCTTCAACACCAATCAATCCATTCAGTTTTACAGTTTTTGTGAAAAAAAAAAAATAGAATTTTTCCAGCCCCAGCATGAGGGATGACCATACAACACCAGGCAAAAGTTTGGAATCAATAAGATTTGTTTTAATGTTTTAAAAGAAGTCAAGTAAATATATTTTAATTAGGGATGTCCAGATATCATCACATGGTTTCAGACTCGATCGGAATCGGATGTTACCTCACAATCAGGACTCATATATATATATATATATATATATATATATATATATATATATATATATATATATATATATATATATATATATATATATATATGTGTGTGTGTGTGTGTGTGTGTGTGTGTATATACACACAATTGAAGTCAGAATTATTAACACCCCTGAATTATCAGCCCCCTGTTTATTTTTACTCCCAATTTCAGTTAATTTTTTTCAACACATTTCTAAACATTATAGTTTTAATAACCAATTTCTAATAACTGATTTATTTTATCTTTGCCATAATGACATTAATTACATAATATTTTACTAGGTATTTTTTAGGTTAACTAGGCAGGTTAGGGTAATTATTGTATAACAAAGGTTTGTTCTGTAGACCACAGGTGTCAATTTCAGTTCCTGGAGGGCCACAGCTCAGCACAGTTTATAGTCAACTTTGCTCCAACACACTTACCTGTAGGTTTCAAACAAGCCTGAAGGTCTCAATTAGTATAATCAGGTGTGTTTAATTAGAGTTTAAACTAAACCGTACAGAGCTGCGGTCCTGCAGGAACTGGAATGGACACCTGTGCTGTAGACCAGGGGTTCCCAAACTTTTCAGCCTGCGACCCCCAAAATAACAATGCCAGTGACTTGTGACCCCCAATATCTTCTGAGGTGGTTATAAATACAGAAACCTTGCATGCAATGGCACACACACCAATGAACCCAAGTCTATTCTTCATTTAACTTTTTAAATGTATGTCAGTGCTGTAAATGTGCCAGAAAGTTTATCCTGGTGTTATAAAATTAATTTGCTGCATCTGACACTATTGCTGTGTCTTTAATATAATGTAATTACCCCAAGGGTTGCAATTCAATAGAAATAGTAACTATAATATACTACCCAGATAGCAAAATACACTCGGGCCAGTTCCGGCTAGATTGTCGCCTGCCGGAGACTAACCCCTCGGCCCAACTTCGGCTGCCGGACTCGGGCCGGATGCCTGTGGACTCACTGCCCGATTCCGGCCCGAATCAAGCGGGCCAGATGCGGCGGCCGTAAGCGAGCCGACGCTGCGCATCCGCGCCGGAATCGGCGCGAGGGTAATGTGCGCTGCGGCCCGGAGCTGGCGCGACTCCGTATTTATACACCTTATAAAACCTTTTGATATTACATTGGTACTTGATATATGGTATTACAACCATTTGAATTTATATAACAGCAAACACAGGCTATAATGTAAACACAAAGTGTAAGCACTGCGTTAAACCTTTAAATAAAGTGCAAACTGCATACATATTCTGTAACGAAAATAATCAGACAAATGACAAAATAAATGTTAAACGTTTATTGATTGCATGAAAAAAATAGTACTAAAATTTTATAAATAATTTTGTAGTGCACAAGAATATCAATATAAAAACAACAATAAAACAACACAATAAAGACACACAGAAAGATTTTAAAAAATCTAAAAATTACACACAAACACAGATGTTTTTTAAAACAACCCTGTTTTCCCAATAGACTTGAATTAAAAATTTGTAAAAAACAGCTAAATTTTATATAAACCTAAATATAGAAACCAATTTAAGATATAGCAAGAAACATCTTAAAAATACCAATGACAATCCGTAAAATATCCAAGTCAAACTTGTAAAAAGTACTGCAGAATTCCGAAGAAACATCTTGAAACATTTTTTAATAAAACATTAAAATAATAATAAACAAACAAATATATATATATATATATATATATATATATATATATATATATATATATATATATATATATATATATATATATATATATATATAATTGCAGAAGTATAAAGTCAAACTTTTTTTTTAAATAAACTTGAACAAAATCAATTGCACAAACAGCAAGACATGAGTGACATGATTATACATTTCATATATATACACGTCTTGTGCAATTTTATATTTATAATTTTATTTGTATTACGTTTATTAAAAATGTATCAAGATGTTTCTTCAGAATTTGGCGCACACATACATACATACATACATACCATACATATATATACAAATACATATATGTTAATACACTTAAAATGTTGTTTAAAAAATAAAACAAAATAGTGATGTAGACATTTGACACATTAGCTTTCTCTTTTTTCTTCCTCCATCCCTGTCAGGGGCAAGTTGTAGCTACCTTGTAATGCATTTTTCCACTTCTTTGTCAGTGGCGTGGTATGGACATTTGTCCTCACTCCATCTGTGATTAAAAGATAAACAGATAATTAGTAGTGAACAAGTACTAATGTAAAAAAAAAAAAAAAAATTAGGAAAAAAGTAGGCTACCTACGAAGCAAAAAAAAAAAAACAATAAAAAAAAACAAATAAACTTAAAACACTTTGAAATTAGCAAGAGCTTGAACTTACCAGTTTCTTCATTTGTTCAGGCTGCTCCTTTAGTTGATTTTCAAGCTTTTCCAAATCAAATTGGCCAAAGGAAGGTCAAATGTGTTCACATCTGGAATTTCATCACGTCTGTTTTGGTTTTGTGAGAATCAGGCCCAGCTGCTGCTTTATGACGTTGCATGATTTTAAAACTTCAGTCAGTCGTGCTAAAAAAGAAAAATAACAGATTAGTATAAATCAAGCTGTAGCTTATTCTCATACAACTTCTGTAAATACAACAGTGGGTTAGACACTGCTGATATTCTCTAGTTGATCTTTACTTTCTAGCTGCATTAAACCTTAACAAATTTAGTGATGTCTTTAGTGTACTGCAGGAGTGTCCAAACTTTTTGGGCCGAGGGCCAGATGCAAAAAAACAAACGTTGTCGCGGGCCAAATTTTACATACATCACACAGACACGTGTATATGTGTATATGTATATATGTGTGTGTATATATATATATATATATATATATATATATATATATATATATATATATATATATATATATATATATATATATATATAGTTGAAGTCAGAATTGTTAGCCCCCCTAAATTATTAGCCACCGTTTATTTTTTCCCCAATTTCTGTTTAACGGAGAGTTAAACATTTTTTTTCCACACATTTCTAAACATATTAGTTTTAGTAACTCATTTCTAATAACTGATTTATTTTATCTTTGCCATGATGACAGTAAATAATATTTGACTAGATATTTTTAAGACACTTCTATACAGCTTAAAGTGACATTTAAAGGCTTCACTAGGTTAATCAAGTTTATGTTATGTAAGTTTATGTAATCAAGTTTTGTTATTTTATAACAATGGTTTGTTCTGAAGACTTAAGGGGCTAATAATTTTGACCTTAAAATGGTTCATAAAAAAAATTAAACCGCTTTTTATTCTAGCCGAAATAAAACATAAGTCTTTCTCCAAAAGAAAAAATATTATCAGACATACTGTAAAAATGTTCTTGCTCTGTTAAACATCATTTGGGAAATATTTAAAAAAGAAGAAATAAATCAATGAGGGGCTAATAATTCAGACTTCAACTGTGTATAGACAGACAGACAGACAGACAGACAGACAGATAGATAGATAGATAGATAGATAGATAGATAGATAGATAGATAGATAGATAGATAGATAGATAGATCATAACAAGAACTGCTGCTTAATTGAATGCATGTAATAGCGACACCCGGTGGTTATTTATTGAATTACGTTCATTTTTGTATAGCGGGCCAGATTCTATTGATATTTATAAAAAGCCTCGCGGGCCATCCGTAGTTTGGACACGCCTGGTGTACTGGAATGTACAGTATCTGTGCATCTTGATGGTGGTCTTAAGATTTCTGCCATAGTCATTGATGGTGATGGTACTTGTGGTGCTGCATTGATTTCTGAAATCTTCATACCTGCCTTTTATCCAGCCTCTTTGTTCCAAGTAATTTTTCTTCATCACGGTATAGATGTGTCTATACTGTCCCTTAATCAGATACATTTACAAAACAAAACATCACTTTAGTATAGTGCCAGGGCAAAACTCACAGGTTGTAATAGATCAATGACATAACGTTGATAGTATGTGTTTAAAATAATTGCAAACAAACCTGTTCTGTCTTTAGATGTATGACAGGCGATCATCATCCTCATCTGTCTACCAGTCAGAAATCACAGTAGCGTGTGGATGTTTGAGTCGAGCTTCCTCATATGCATCTATAATAAAACATCACATTGTTGTTAACCTCCCGTAAAGAAAAGTTCAAATCCTGAAATACTATCAAAGTTAATTAATGCATATAATACCTATAGTGTAAATAATCAGTACACAGAAGGTTGCACAAGATTTATTTGGAGATTCATGCAGAGTGACAGCCTTATGAATCTGAGACATAGATTTGTAAGATGGTCAAGCACATGCATTATTCTGTACCCATGAAGATTAACCTACCATTGTGAAAAATGTTTGATGATGATAGCCAATAACAATAAACCATTTCAGCTGTTTGTGAAGCAATTAGTAATGTAATGTCTGAAAAGCTCAATCTATGTTGAAAATCTATCAGCAGTTTACAGCTTATAATGGACTTTTAGCACACAACTATAACATGCCTATTCACGTTCAAAAGAGTGTGCCATTGACTTCTTTGGTCGTGATGTGCTGCAAAATGATCTCACTAACCTTTGTTAAACAAGAACAATAAGACTTAATGAACAAATATTGTTACCCATTCATTTAAATCAGAATTTATCACTGTCAATAACATAAAAAAACATCAAAATCTGCTTTAAGACGTTCAGTTTTACATTAACTGACCATTACAGCTTGAACAAAAGATATAATTGATTCACATAGGCTAACACATATGAATTAAAGTGCATAGTAATATATATAATGTTAAATCAGGAATAAAACACGTTTTGCCAAGTTAGTTAATGGATTCGTCTACAGAAACTTTCTTTAACGCAAAGTTAGCATACACACAAATTCGTTTCATGTTTCTTTAACATAATTAAAATAGTTTTTAGTTACTACACACGTTACAATCTAACATTGTGTAAAAGGAACAGGAACTTTCAGACGTGTTTTAACTGTTAGCGTTAGCATACATTAGCTCCAGTCGTGTTTCTTAAAGCAAGTTACATTTCGTATCAAACTGTTTTAAATTACTAAACGCTGTTACAACCAAACACCGTGGAAATGCTTTAAGCTCTAAATTCGCTAATTATACAGAACACAAGCAGTAAAAAGCTTACCTTTCTGACCGGAATCCACGTGATCTCTTTGAAAAACCAAACTTTTTCTTCTTGTGATCTTCGTGCCATGGTGGGTGACAACCAGCTTTTTGGAGCATTACCGCCACCGTCTGGATTGGAGTTTGGATCATGAGTTTAGTAACGCATGTGTTTATTATGAAACCAACTTCTGCTTTAAAAAAAAAGTCAGCACAGGAGCGTGCTATCTCAAAAATAAGCGAATTTTACATAGTTTTTCTCTAGATGACATGTATAATCTATTTATAAATAATATTGTTTTGTTTGCGTCTAAACATTGCGACCATCCACACTAAATATTCTTTTTTTTTTTTTTTTTGCTATCGTACCATGAATATTTTCTCAAGTTATCATTATACGTGGAGCTAACAGACTACGAGATAAAATAAGAACTTAATCGGTTGCCATCAGCCGAGTCCTTGCCAGAAGCGGCCAGGATATGGTTGACCGGAATCGGGCCAGTGCTTTACAGCCGCATCACAACCGCATGTGCGCGAGCGAGCTGCGGGCCGCACTCGGCCCGGATAACACTCGCCGATGCCGAGTCAGAGCCGGAGGCGCCGGGGGGCAGCCGAGCTCGGGCCGATTACTGCCTGCTATCTGGGTAGAGTAACTATATACAGTAGTATATAGTAACTATATATATATTTTTTTTTCAGTAGGTTATGGATAAAATATGGTAATTCTTATGGTTTAATAAAAAATATTTTTTTGGAAATTACCAGGCGACCCCCCTTCATTGTTCTATGACCCCTCTGGGGGGCCCAACCCACACTTTGAGAACCACTGCTGTAGACTATTCAAAAAAATATATAGTTTAATGGGGCTGATAATTTTGACCTTAAAATGAATTTAAAAAAAATAAAAGCTGCTTTTATTCCAGCCAAAATAAAACAAATAAGACTTTCTCCAGAGGAAAAATATTATCAGACATACTGTGAAAATTTCCTTGCTGTGTTCATCATCATTTATGTGATTATTGAAAATGAGATGATTTTTTTTACACATCTATAGTTATGTGGTGGCACAGAGTTATCGCTAATTCTTGACTTTACACAGAAACAGCAACGCATACGGCATGACATCACTTTGTTATCATTTGTATAATAGACACTATTGGTTAAATGCTAGCAACGAAGAACACGGAAGCAGCTTAAAGCAGAAAGCGTGAGTATGTCTGTGGTCTGGAGGTATTATGAAGTTGATAACGACAACATTGCCATAGCAAACTGTGAGATATTTAAACTTGGGATTGCCTGTGAAGGATTTTAGGTTGAGGAACTATTTGTTTTTATATTAGATTTACTGTTGCAAAAGTAAAGAATTGATGTTATTAATTACTTGATCCTTCAAGCAACCTTACAGAAGTGCTCTGTTTGTTAACAGAATGTTAAAATAAGGTGAATTAAATAAAAAATAAGGAACATCCTGGATCTGTTTCTTAACTCTTCTTTATTCTTTTTTTTCTTCATGTTTCGGTATCAGTAGACAATCAAAATCAAATGACTCGCACTCGTGGGTAAAAAAAAAACCTGATCAGGACATGTATCAGTTTCCCAAACTGACAACAGCAACATAAAGGTTTCTTCTCGGGCACATCAAGATCTTGATGATTATGTGACACTGAATACTGGAGAATGATCATAAAATTCTGCTTTGAATCAGAGTAATACATTAAATTTTAAACTACAGTATAGGGCTGCATGATTTTGGAAAAATTGTTGTATTTTGCAATATATATTGTAATATTAATACAATTTAACCAGATGACTTAATATCTCAATTTGGAAAGGATTTAAAATGTTAGATCAAACTGGAATGATTCTGCAGAGGGAGTGCATGTGTTGTGAGCATTTTCATGCATAACAATCATAGTAAAAGATATTGATGTAGGATCTGCGACTTCACTCATAGAGCCAAATGCTGTCGCCAACTGTTGCCATTTTGTTTGCACATTATTACACCGACCGGGGGATACCAAAAAAAGGGCAAAGAGGTGGAGCTTGAGTGGACCTACAGATGCCTGCTAACATATTGCTTTGACGGGCTTTTCTTTGGGCTTTTCTTTACCTATGACTTGTTTGTGTTCTGACCACATGGGCTTGGTTGTTTACTAAATCAATAAAGTGTTTAGGCTATTAAAAACACTGTTGTAATACATTGAGCCATAAAGCATTGTTCTTATGACTTTTTCAACAGGAGGAAAACACTAATTAATACTTCAAGTATAGAGTGAATTACAGTTCTAAAAAAAAAAAAAAAAAAAAATACATATATATATATATATATATATATATATATATATATATATATATATATATATATATATATATATATATATATATATATAAATAACAAGTTATAAATTAAAACAAATACATTTATAGATATGGTATGTATATAACTTCCTTCACCTGGTAAATGGAGGCCACTTCAATGGTTTATGAGCACAATTGCACAGAATGCCATGTCATCTGATAATTGTAACAAATAATTGCAAAAGGCAATTGAATGTATAAAGCCACATAAAACAAAACAAAAATATGATATATATTCTGAGTTCAGCGGTTAATCAGCCGAAATGACATAACGGCGATCAGCGAGACCTAGCGGTCACTCAAGTAGCCGCGCCTTTAATTATGCAAGCCTAATATACTTAATAAAAACTAAACGGATGAGTTATAAAAATACAAAAAATTCACCCCCTCACAGTTAATATATAATAATAAGGTAATATCAGATATATTTACTAAAAACCATCTTTTGTACCAGGCGGTAAACAGGTTTTTATCAACTGTAAAACTGGCTAATTTAGCATTGCAGTCAGTGAACATCTAGAGTTCCTGGAGCCAGCCCCCAAAGGTGAGTCGATGAATTGCAGTTTCAGTTACTTTTGTATTCTTTATAAATAAAATCTGTAACAGGGATGTCAAACTCAATTCCTGGAGGGCCACAGCCCTGCACAGTTTAGTTCCAACCCTGCTCCAACACACTTACCTGTAGGTTTTAAGCAAGCCTGAAAAACTCAATTAGTTTGATCAGGTGTGTTTTATTAGGGTTGGAACTAAACTGTGCAGGGCTGCGGCCCTCCAGGAATTGAGTTTGACATCCCTGATCTATAAATACAATCAAGAATAAGACACAACAAAAATAAAGTGTTTCATAATTTCCCAAGTTTCACAGTGATAAAAATAAAAATAAATTAATCAAATGAATTGTTGTTAAAGTCACAAATGGTACAAATTTCTTTTTTCTGGATGCTTTAGAAAATTATTGTAAAATTCCAGTCATCAAAAACACAAGCAAATAAAAAAATACAATACAAACTTAACCTTACATATCCTGTGATGTGAATTATCACATACCGATATCCATGACGAAACGATATATTGTACAGCCCTACTACAGTACATTCAATTTAAAATAGTAATAATATTTCACAATTTAATCAATTTTGCTGTATTTTTGATTAAATGAATGCAGCCTTGGAGAGCAGAACACAAAAAAAAAATGGCACTGATTCCAAACTTTTAACTGCTAATGTAGATAGATTGGCATCTAGCCTTTCCTTAAGTACAATCAAGTCGTAATCTGAAAAGTGCATGAATTATTTTGCTCCATTAACCTCCTATCTTGACTCGAATGGAGTTATGTTCGGCGGATCACCATTTTCACTAGACAACAGAGAACATGCTCTTCTACCGGCTTGCTCCCAGGGGGTAAAAGAGCCAGATACCCCACTGTTTGATCATAGTTAAGATGTCATGCAGACTGTAAAGCAGTCTGATCCATTGCACTTCCTTCAGATATAAAACAGCCTGATGAAAAACTTAATGTCTGTGCCTTGCATTGTCTCCATCTTCTTTTTCATTAAAATGATCTATTTTTACCTTCTTTGCCATTCAATAACCTGGTATCAATGTACTGTCTCCCCAATGACATTTCCTTCAGTAAAATCTGAAAAACTGTTGAGAAAGCCAGTGTACTATGAATGCTCATTGCTCTTTTATTGATCCCATCTTGCCCTGGCTCATGCAGATTCGAGGCTGTCTTTTCTCCCTGCAGCAACCGAAGGCATCATACTTTTTTTTTTTTTGCCCCTGCCGATTTTGTCCCCACCGCTTCATGAAATAGCTTGCAGCAGGGTTGCGTCTATTATAGAGAAAACAACTTCAATTGTTGAGTAGGTTGTTTCATTTAGTTTGTGTACGCTATAATAGTGGTGCAATCCTTTCTAATGAAAGTACAAAACAAATGACAAATTAAATTTACCTCCATCCACTAGCAGTTAGTTTTAAAACGAATAACATTCATTTTGGGTTGAATGAAACTCTTTATTCTGCAAAAACACTACACTAAAGTCATATTTAGTATTGTTTTTGATTTATCTATTTATATACTTTGCTACAAAATCATATAGGGGTAGTCCAGAGTGTATTTTTAAGGCTTATTTTATTATGTTTGTTTGTTTTATTGTTATGTTTATTATGAGATGCAAAGCTAATGCTTCACTTGCAACTTCACGTTGTTACTTTTTTTTCATATATCTTCCTTGTATATATATATATATATATATATATATATATATATATATATATATATATATATATATATATATATATATATATATTAACTTTGTATACTTTTTTCATATATTTTACCTAGTTTCTCCGAAAGAACCGCTCTCAAGAGGCTCTGATTGGTCAGCTAACATAAAGTGCTGTGATTCGCAAGTCGGCTCCACATCACCAGGAAAAGCGTCACTAGCTGAAATAAAACAAATAAGACTTTCTCCAGAAGAAAAAAAATATTATTAGACATACTGTAAAAATGTCATTACTGTGTTATTCATCATTTAGGAAATATTTTAAAAAAGCAAAATAATTCAAAGGGGTTTAATAATTCTGATTAAAACTAGTCCAATTTTAAACTCAGAATGAAACATTTTCCTGCTACAGGCCTCAAATATACATTTACTTTATTCAAAACCATAAAGTACAATCTTTAGTTGTGATTAAAATTATGTAATTCTTAAATTAGATCTTCACCTCTGCTCCAGGGGACCTACTGTCCTGCAAATTGCATTTCCAACTTTTTTATTAATCCCAATTCAGATGTGTTTCATTAGGGTTTGTGATGGCCCTTGTGGTGGCCACACACTGAGATTACCGTGCTGCAGTGTCGGTGAGGAATGGCAAAGGTTCCAGGTGTGGCCCGACTTACTAAAGTGCTGCCAAGAGCCATCTTTTGGTTCCACCTTACGATACCATTTGCTTGATGGCTTGGAGGCAAAGCCGATGTTTCGTTTAATTTCACTAATGATTTGTATTGTTTATTTCTTCAGATTTATATTTTGTTTTGCTCAGTTTAGAATGTATTGTAATTGTACTGTAATTAGATATTTGGGTTAGTTTATTGTTGGTTTTTGTGTCCTTCCTTTTTGTTTATTGTGGACTAGTCCTTCCTGTGTAAAGCTGAGTTCACACTGGGCTTTTCCTCACATAGACTTCCATTCATGCGCACACGAACGCATCAGACTGGAAACACAGGGTCATGCGTCAAGTTTCGCAGGTTGCTGCGGTGCAAAGTTCAAGTTTGGTGAACTCTGACCTGCGAAATCGCATCACTTGACTGCGTGAGACCAATCGAGGATCAAAACATGACCTCTCTGGACAGAAATTTAAAACAAGGAGCAATCGCTCGCTTTTTTAAATATCTAAGAAGCTTGTTTAATCCAGCCCCTTTTCGCACCGCCGCATGACAGAATATCGCATGCTCAAACTCTAATGTCACCACAGCTTAAATGTTCTCTGTCTTGTCATTTAAGGGGG